>NW_009612064.1:5656-18705 GCF_000690535.1 Cariama cristata
GGTTTTTGTGTTGTTTGTTGGGGTTTTTTTCTTTTTTCCAAGCCAAGCAACACAAATGAGTATAATGGATTGTTCCCATCTTCACATACTTGCAAAAACACTAGGAAAATTCATGAGAGGGGGCAGGGGGAAAAGAAGATACAAAGTGTACAAACCATAAGGGTTACAGCTCCTCTCAAGAGCTGACAGAGCTGAAGCAAGCTTGAATTGTAGTCTTGTCCAAATTACAAGAGTAACCAGTCTCTATAGACATAATCTTTGTTAGGAATGAATGCTAGGCATACCACCACAATTTAATGTGAATTATTAAATCAAGGTAATTGTGTTATGGAAAAAAACAAACCATGCAATAGACAATCAAAATGATAACTGCAAAGAATGTGTATGCAATTCTCTTTTTACAACTGTCTAAGTTCAGTAGCTTAGTTGTACTGCATATATGATAGCAATATCTAACACAGATTGTATCTATTGAGACCAATTGTCTTTCCTGTAATTTGGAGAAGAGTGCTATTCAAGATCACTTCAGCTCCTGAGAGACTAGAAAAGGAGATATTCCTCATTTAAACAAGTGTGTCGCTGTATATAAAATTATTTCAAACACTTCAATGGAGTTGTAGCAGATTTTAGCTAATAGACAATATTCTGTTATCCAAAGATTATTTCTTTATGTATCCTTTGTGGTCTTATCCAAGAAGATTAGGTAAAGTTAGATGAAGTATATTATACTGTGCATGGAATGTACTAAAATAGGTAGCTGTCAATTCTAATAATTTCCTCTCCAAAAAACCCAACTCCAAAAAAGACAAAGCCTTCTTCATAGGTCTTTATATTATGGTAAGAGAATAGGAAAAAAAAAAGAGAATAGAAAAATGCAATTAATGGTGAAAGGAACTACTATAGCCTCAACTGATTGTGCTTCTCCACTCATGAAAATCTGATATATTTTTCAAAAGCAGCTTCTTTTTAGAAGGAGTTGGGGAAACACCCTGTCAGCGCACACACACACAAAAAAAAAAAAACAAACAAAAAAACCCACCCAAATTGATCCCAACTTCATAACTTGAACTGCTAGGAAGTAGGTTACATCTAAGCAAGGAAAGCCTCTTTTTCCCCCCCATAAAAGAAATACAATTTGCTTACAATAACTAGCAAAAAATTAAGATTCTTCTGTTCACTGTTCGAATAGATCAATGAATCTTTAAAGAAGCAATCTTTAAGAGTCTTACCTCAGCTGTGGAAACAAAGGAGTCTGTTGATGCAACGCTTAATGTATCTCGTAGGCAGAAATCATCTGTATTATCCTTTACAGTAATGTCTGTATTTTTATCTTTAAAATAATAAAAAAATCCAAACAACAGAAAATGAATATTAGACTATCAGAAAATTCCATTTAAGTCCTGAAAGTGTGTTTCACGTATACTTTAATGTAATACTTCATTTGGAAGGCACAACATTGTATTACTATGAGAGTACTACTATGAGAGTAAATTCTCCTATGACCCGCTAACATACATAAAGGGGACTGTATTTTTCTGTCTTTAAAGCGGACTTACAAACATCACCTGCAATGAACAGAGACAAGAAAAAAAAAATATATTTCCCCAGGGGTTTTGCCTTTTCTTTGATAGACTTCTGAAGATCTCTCCATCTAAAGATACTACTTCGCTATATTGATCTAAACCCTCTGTTAAGTTTTTAACTGGGTTGTGTTATATAACAAATGCTCAGTGTTTTAGTAACCAAGAAATACTGTTCTAAATAAAAGTCTGTTAATAAAAAACAGGTTTCTGCTTCACTTGAATTCATTTCATTTTCTACTTCTCATGCTATTTTGTACTTGCTGGTTCTTCGGGAGAGCAAGTGAAGTTTTTAATCTTCACTGTATCCTCTTTCCCCTAAAAAGCTTTTCCATTGAAATAACACATCCAGAATTTCCTATAGTACTAGAATTCTTAAAGTTTTTGAAATAACTGATATTTTTTGCTTAAAATCATCTGTAATACAGTTTCTCAGTTTCCCTTTATTTTATTCTCAGATTTGCACATAACTACTTGCATATATGGTTTCGTTTTCACCATACAGAAACACTTTCACAGAAGGATTAAATTCGTAAATCAGACTTTGGCTTGATGTGCCCCATACTACATTCTCAGTAGAGCACAAGCATTTACTTTGGGTTGCTTTACCTTCAGACATTACACATGTGTTGCTAAAAGTCTGTTTTATTTCCAACAGTCAGCAGCAACCAGCTACCCAATGTCATCCAGATCTGTTGCTATGGCAATACTTCATAAAAAACACTATTACATAGCAAAGTGGCCAAATGCCAATATACTGGAATGGTTTATTCATCAATTGAAATGCTACAAATCCACATAACAACTATTATTTCGGTGGTTGTTATGGTTTTATTAGTTATGGACTTGGAATGACAGCTCAAAATTTGCACATAACAATAAATATCTGTCTTTGAGACTATTCACTGAGGGAAAAAATTATTAAAAGTTTGGACAAAGATTTTACTGGATTGAATTAGGCAGATTCCTCCTCGTAATCACAACTTCACCAATATTCATATTAAAGTCTCTGGGTTTTTTTAGATCATTCTTAATAGTTTGTTCTTTATTTTGACCTCTTAAAACCAAGAGGAAAAGTACAGCAGCTTCCAAGTTGGTTGAGAAACAATCACATATTGGAATCTGAAGAGCTGGAACAGAAAACCAAACTGTGGTTTGTAAAGCATTTGCTTGAGGTCTGGTAAGAGCAGATGAGTAACATGATGTTTCCTTTTTATTTCTAAGTCATAATTTGCATTAATTTCCTTCTAATATTACATTAAAAGCTTTTCTAATATCACTTTTTCATATATGCAGTTGCTGAAACTGCAGTAATACTGTTAAACATAGGGATGTATAGCCTGGTTACAGATTTTTCCACTGAACATCTCCTTTTGGCTAAGTTGTTTTCCATAACAAATCTGCAATTAAAACAAAAGTTTCCACATCTCACAGTTAGAAAAGCCCTCTAGCACCTGGTTCAAGTGCAATCCAAAGAAATTATTTTCCTGATCCTCTCAGTCCGTAGGCAACATGCAACACTTACTTCATGAGAAGTAAACAGCTATATTCACAAGTAGCAATGCAAATTACAAACTCCTATGAGAGTAAAGTATGAGCCATATTTCTAAAAATCTTCCTGATGGCTTTAATGAAGATGTTAAGGTAAGGATCCAACTCTTATGTACACAAAGTGCAGCTGTCAAGTAGTCTTATATAACAACTTATTCACAATCTAAGAACGTTTCCACCACCCTCTCAGGGAAGTCCCAACTATACCATGGTCTGAAGACTCAAAGCCTTTGGATATTGTCTGATAATTACTGTGCTGTTGCTGTTATATGTGAGTTTATAGCTCAATGACAACAACATATCCCCAAACTGACACTGAAATGTTTAACCCTGGGCTATGTGATTGATTACATATAAATGGGAATAATGCTACTTAACTAAAATTCATTCTGCATATACGTAAAAAAAAAAATTGGTGTAAATGAAGGAACTACAGAGTTTCCAGCCCAGAATACCACAGAATCAGGGGTTCTTCTGTAGAGTTTGCATTCAGCCTGCTACAGATTACATGAAGCTTTAGAAATAAGAAGACTTAGAATACATCTATATTTGCTGAAGAAGTCATAATTCCAAGTTTTCTAATACGGGCCTAAAACTGTCATCTAGCCAGTATGTTTTCAACATGTTAGTTGAACATGGAATATCTGTGTTTTCACTCAAAGAAAATTCTCACTACTACAGAAAAAGGCACAAAATTTGCATGTAACGACAAAAAACAAATTGATTAAAGAAAGGTTGGTAATGCTGAGTGAAATAATACCTTTGGCAAATAATATATGCATATAAAGCACAGCCTCGCCAAAGAAAACAAAACAGCCTTGTCTGCTATTTCTAATTTTCTGGCCACCACCACCCTAACACCCTAAAATACCCTTAGCAGGTGCTTATCAGTACCCATGCTGTGCAGAGCGCACACTATTATGAAAACGTTAGGGTGAAAATTAAGTTACAGCTAAAGTACATACCATACAAGTATCAGGAGAACATTCTTAGATATAAGAACATGAAAAAAGAGAGACAGCAGCACAATGAGACTCCTGGAATGAACAGCTGCAAGAGGAACCCACCCACCAGCAGCTGCAACTGCTCATACAGTTATCCCTGGTTCTTATGTAGTCTAATACCTTCAGGAAAGGAATACTAGTAAGTATGTGAGCTTCAAGTGTATTTTACTTACTTGAAAAGCCAGGGAGTTATTTTGGGTTCATTTATATTTGTAAAGAAGATAAAGTAGAGTTTCAGACATGACACTGACAACAGTAATTGCCATCAAGACTCTTGGTTGGAGTGCCTTAAAATGCATAGATGGCTCTAAACTTAGCTTAAGGGTATTAAAAAATGGAAGAATATGGAGTATTGCTAAAGCTTGTGAAATTAATCCTAGCTTTACAAGATTTTGCAAACGACTATTTGAAACTAAGCAAGCTACAAAAAAACAAATCAGAACAAAGCTACTTTCATATCTATTGACAGAGTACTAATCTAGAATATTTACTTGTCTTTGCTCTGGTAGGTTCATGTGGTAAGACACACCACAAAACTAACCCTCTAAATTCTCAGAGCAAAATCCAGCCTTAGAGATGGAACTGCACACGAATTAACTTTTTAGCATTCATTTAGGAATTATTCACCTTCACATAATGTTTTAAAATTCTGAAAACTGTTTGTATGTTGTCTTCTCTCCAACCCTGAATGAAATATGGCATGGGTTCCTAAGTGAGTTTGGCACTTATGTGAAGCTGTTAAAAAAGGAAAGTACTTACCCACTGGCAAAGAACTCACTGGGAGTTAAGGAATTTAGTTCTGAGTGCCACCGTTAAAGCCATGGTTTCCTATTCTCCCCAGCCCTCCCACTTCAGTGGAACATCAGTCCAGTAATACATCATGAGCAGAAAAGCAAGATGAGAAAGGAGAGACTTGACAGACTCCAAATAGGAGAAAACCTTGCAAAGGAATCCACTTATGAAAAGTCAGGGTACCCCAAAAGCAGCAGGGTCCCAGTATTCAGCCAGGCTACCACACAGACAGCCACTGTGTTGTGTGCTAGTCAGCCCCCTTAGATGTGTGGCTTCATGCCTAGACAAAGGAATTACAATAATCAAGTTCAGAGAGCACAGAAGCATGAATTACTACATAATTCAGTTTCAAGAGAATGTGTCACAGTCTTTTAGCTAGTCACAAGCAGCACTGTGGTTTGTCACCACTGTTGCCAAAGCATCCAAAAGCAGCTTTATTTACATTTATAAATAGTCATAACTCTAGGAGCGTTGACTGAATATTCATTAAAAAATCATCAGTCCTACTAAGTAGCTACTAATGTATTACACAAAGTCTTACAGGATGCACCTAGAAGGCAGCGAATTTTACTTTATGTCATATTTAGAAAAAGAAAACAATCCCAATCTTCTGATGGCACCTTCTGATGACTGGATCGTATAGTTACTGGTCAAAAAAGGCAAGCCAAGAACAGAGTGGGGTATCCACATAGACCATTCTGGATTTAACAGTTATTGTTAAATTATGTGTTTACATTCTCCAGTAACACAAATACCTGGGTTCAAGAAAGTGCCTATAACTGGAGGCATCTCATCTCACTGTATATAAACAAAGCTGTTACTGACTTCAGCATAAAAATATATTTCAGGTCAGGGTCTTAAAAATATTCAACCAAATCTTGTACCATGCCAGTATGTCAGCATGTATCATGAGTTAAACGTGTCTCACAGTTCTTTGTTGGGACTGCTCTGATGCAAACTGGTGACAGATTCCTTTAAAACGAACAAACAAAACCACATAACACTCTTCCCACCTCCATCAAACCCACAAAAAGATACTCCAGTCCTGTAGGATCATCCAGCCTGGCTGTCGGTACGTGCTCACACCTCCATTAGGCCCCTGCTGTGAACACACAGCTTCTGCTCACCAGTATTTGATGAGGAACTCAGCAACCAGAGCAGTGGTCTAATGGAAAGGAACAACTGGGGAAAATGGAGTATAGGACAGCACCAAGTACTCAGTATTTACAATTTCACCTTCATTCTAGTACTCACAGACCTTTTTCAAGGTGAGCTTTGGCTGTGCTAACTGCCGAGCCTTCAAATTACACACTTAACAAATACCTTAGTAGTTTTCATGCACAGAATAATCTTCTGGTTTTGTGCAAATAGAAGGCCAAATCTTACTTCCTCAGTAAAAATTGACTCAACAGAGCTTTCGTAATTGTTTCCAAGTACAGCTATAATCTTCAAGGTCCTCATAAAAGCCTTCTGCTATAATACTCTCACACAGGTATAAAAAGGCCCATTTTCCAAGACACCAGATGCTCACCTAATTATCATTATGCAAAACTCAAGATGTTCTTCATTCACGCTGTGTTCTGTATTTATTAGTTTGATGTTATTCTTAAGACAAAAGGATTCCAGATGATTAAAAGCTGAATTAAAAGCATGTGTATAGATGACAGTAATAGATTCTTCATGCTTAAATATAAATAAGTAGGGAATGCATACAAAAATTGAATAGTACAATCACATTTACACATATAAGCAATAAAGTCCACCCGAAAACTGAGATGTACTGATTTGCGTCTTTTTTCAGATGACAAATATTGCAACTTGCCTAAAACAACCATATAATCTTAATGAGATTTTCCACATACTTTGGAAAGAAATAATAGCATTCTCTGGGATGTTTATAGTAATTTGGTTATTTTCAGATCTTCAAGATACTGACTTTGTTCATAAAGCTACATTATCTGCTGACCACCACATGTTTAATGATGTATAAAACAAAATAACATGGCTACTGCTTTTATATTCTAAAACAGTAAAGTCAGGCACCTTGAATGCTCTCCTCTAGACAGCACAAAATGCTTGTGCATAAGTAATCATTTTAGTCACTCCAAATAAAAATCAAATATACCTAAGAAAGGAATTTATAAGGAATTTATTTCCTGTACTCCATAGACACAGGTAGATTAAATAACTCAAGCGTACTAGGAAATTTTATATAGCTTTGATGTTCTGGAACAGTAATAAATCAAATTATTCTTTCAAGATTTAAATCTGTTAAACAACTCTTCCATAAATTTGATAACTGAATTGGAATGTTTTCTGATAGTTGCATTTATTTTTTTTTAAGTAAAGAAATTATCAAAAGGCTAGAAATATCATTTTGTTATAGAGAATGGGACCTGTGAAAGCTGTCTCTGAACCACTGTGGCATGCTTTATCATAAAACTAAAATCTCGAAATAGTAATACCTCACCATGAGGAACTCTGCGATTCAAATCTCAAGGAAGAGGCAGAGTAAACACACATGGCACTAGACTACTGAAATCTAAATTTTAAGAAAATAAAGCAGCATCTAATGTGTCTTTTATAACCTGAACTAACACATCATATATGCTGACAGCTGAGAAATCAGCTTAGTAAACACAAAATAAACGTATGCATATGTTCACTTCTCTGGTTTATGGCTCTGATTCTCTGCTTGACACAGACATATGATCCTTAAACAGACTGGAGATGTATGTACTGTGTAAACTACTTGTCTCAGTTAGGTCTCTCCCTATCATACAGCTTTTCATTTCTTTGAAAATGTAAACTTTGATTATTCGCAACTGCATATTATAAGTTTCTACATTTACACAGGGTTACAATTTTCTGCAACTTCTTTTCTTTACCCCAAAGCTAAAAGTCAGTGGATCTTCCCCGATTTTAAGGTTTAAACCCCTATCCTTTACAGAAGAATTTGATTTCTGACTACCCTCTTGTTTTCAAGCCTAATAGTTTAGATAACAGTTTCTGTACTGGTATTTGAGAGAGAAGATCTGGCAATCAAGTTTACTCAGCTGTCTAATCTGGACAAAGTCTGTTTAGATGGATGTGCAACACAAAGTTGTCACTGTTTCCTCTTCATAGGGGTACTCCATTCTTCCGTAGTTCAGAAAGCATGACATCTAGTTTGTCCACAGCAAAGTCTAGTTTGAATTCCAGTACTGCTTGTTTTAAAACTTAGGCTGTCCACTGGGGATTTATAGCACAGCACTGTGAAGACTGCCAGACACCTTAGTCAGATTTGAACGTCACCGTCTTTTCTTAGTTCCTCACATCCTAAAAACAAGCACAACCTACTGCTATTTTTGCACAGACACTTTCTAGTGACAATGGAATGGTCTGTTCAGCCACATTCAGTTTGACAGTACGTTAGCTCCTGATGCACAGCAGATTCAAAATGCAATGTCATATTTACAGGAGAAGGAAGTACAAGGTTAACTTTGAGGCTTACACATCTAGAATTAGCTCCCTCAATACCTTTCCTACATCAGAGGCCTCCATAAGCAGGTTAGGTGGCAAAGTCTCCTCACCAGACTTGAGAGGAGTCTCAAAAGTAAGTGAATTCATGCCTTTGGTCTCAGTTCCACTACACCTGTGTAAATCTATTGAAATCAGTGGGTACTTAAGGCAAGATGTTTACACAAGTGCATTACTAGCAGTATTCCTTGCTTTTTTCCAAGGCAGTTCACTGCCACCTTGTTGGCTTTCCCACCACACATCTCTTCATAGAACAGCAGATAACAGCACACAGAGTGACGAAAGAGGACAAGAATCACCAGCAACTGTTGCTCAGCTCCTGAAATTTGTTGCTTTATAAAGTTTCCTAATTCGTTATATAAAACAAGGAAAAAGTAAGCAGTTTAGTATGTTAGCATACAGGCTATTTTGCTCGACACAGCACAAGGATATGGGACCATCCAACACGTTCTCTTCAAAGTACAATTTTAAACACAAGATTACTGGAAAGGTTTTTCTTTAGCCAGTATATGGTGTTTCAGGGATGTTGACATTTCAAAGCAAGTGAAGAAGACTGACAAAAAGAACCCACATACTCATTTCTTCTTCCATTAAAAGAAAAATATACTGTCTAGCAGTTGATAATTCCACTTACATGTATGAAGACAGGATCAGAAAAGAAAGACTGATACCTTTGTATCCCTGGAATTAACAGATAGAAAGACGGAACCAATTATATAACTGCTGACCGTCAGTGAAGTAAACATCAAAAGATGCAAATATATACATTTGATTTGGACTAACATTTGGATTCTGTATTCCGAGTGGAGACTCTAGCATATTTGGCATAGGCAGACTCTGCAGGGATAGTATAATAATCCTAGTCTTCACTTGAATTTCAGGGCAGAACTGTCTTACAGAATTCTGCAGAATCCAGTAAAACTGCTCAAGAATGTGACTAGCTTCTGCAAATCCAGCTGCACAGAGCATACAGTTTAAGAACCTAAATTAGCAAGAGACATGCTTCACTTTAAACAGTAAGACTTAAAGAATATCTTAAGTGCCCCACTGATTGGGGCCTGCTTGCATTCCACTTGCCCCCAACAGCAGGAAAGAATGAGATAAGAATCCTTAAAAATTTGTACTGAATGAAGAGCTCTTCCTCTGGATCTTTAATTTACTAAATAATACCAGTTACCAAACTTAAATTAAAAAAACAAATTAATAACACTATAAGGTTGCTAAATGCAATAGGAACAACATATTAATGTTTTAATTATAATGTAAGTAAAGATTACTGCAACCTGACCCTGGAAGATAGCTTGACACTGATTGGCAGTGACCCAAACAGATGTAGTTAAAGCTGCTATCTACTCAATATATTAGTTATCTGTGGTAAATTAGATTAAAGTAAAATAAAGCAAAGCTTAAATAATAAAGAATGTACGTAATTTATGCTATCTGGAAATTGTATATGTTTACCTTTAAATACTTGCAGCATATCTGTATGTAGAACAAGGGCAGCTTTAAATAGCAGTAGAGAGAATAGAACCTGGTGTGATCAACATGTGCTCTTGAATCAGCTGCGCTATGTGCTACAGCACTTTGCTACAAACAGGACTATTCGGCAAGGTGGCTTCACAAAACCTTTTGCTATAACTTTCCACAAAAATGGATTTACTCCCACATATATGTTCAACTTTGAAACATTTCAAGCTGAAAGAAAAGTTTAAGGAAATTGTAAGATACAAAAAGGCCTTTAGGAATGAGATGCTTGCACAAGCTACTTGAGCCTCCCAGCTATAGGGTAAACAACTAAAAAAACCCCACAAACTATAAGCCTGGTAAATAAATGTGGATTGCTGTAGCAATGGGGTATGGCTAGTGCTAAATAACAAGCCCAGTAAACAGCAATTGTTGAAGACTGTGCTATGTCAATACACTACAACTATTTATACCAGGCTGATGGGTCGGAGCCTTCCACTTAAGCGGCAGTAGGATTTAAACATAGTAGACACATCAGTTAAGAAAACTTGTTAGCTTCTCCATGTGTGCACATAGACACAATGTTTTCATTTTAAACCCTTGAAAATAAAGTAAGAACAGAAGATTATCTATTTTAGTCCTAACTGAACTACTGAATTAATAAAGGAACTACAGTGTAGAGAGCTACATTTGCTGATTTTGTATGATTCTGTCAATACTCCATTTTGACATTGTGCTCAAAAGCAGTGGGAAAAGCTCAAAATGTTGTTTCTGCACTTTCAAGATTAAGCTACCAAGCTAAGAGAGCTGATTACCTTTGAAGTCTTTTCAAATTCTAAACTATCACTGTCTATACCACTCCCACTCCATTCTAGGTCTTCTTTCTTCATTTTGCCCAAGAAGGCTTCAGACAAGCTTCTCTTAAAAATAGACTTTAATGCAAGAATAAATTGTTTTAGTAGAAGTCCTGAAACAGGAATTAGGCCTATGGGCCAAAACATGTTCTTGATCATCAGTTTATATAACCTCACACTGAGATACTCCAGCCAGAAAAATAAACACTTATCCCGCCCTCGCTATTTGCCATCTGTCTGGTACGATTTTTCCTGCCTCTGGAACATTTATACCACAATGTATATAAACACATAGAAGTTAAGTGTATATACATTCTTTTCAGCAAGAAAAAGAATTTGTAAACTATATTTGTAAACTTGTTAAGAATATACCACAAGAACATGCAAGAGGAGGGGGGGAAAAAAAAAGGCAGCAACTTCCTGCCTTTGGAAGGCTGTTGCCACTTATTCCATAGATCACTTTTCAAAAGTGTTCAAAATGACAGCAAATGGTTAGTAAATCAAGCCCTGATGTGTGGGGAAAATAATCACTTTTCTTTACCAAAAAAGAAGGTAAATATGTGTACTTTTTAAAAAGGTTAAAAAAAAAATATGGAGAAGCTATCGACCAAAACGAAGCACTAGAATGGCCAATAAAAAAAAAGATGCAAAAGGAACGTGCAAAATATATGCCTTTAAAGTAGTGTTAGTCATGTGTGTTTGCTGTTGTGGGTAAGTGATAAACACACAGATAATACAGCATGCATTAACTAGTCCTACTTGAGTGATATTGTGGGGCACTAACTGCACAAACTGCTGTACAAATGTTCCTTACTTGTGTAATGAAGCTGTTCCAGTTCGTTATATGTCCCCCTTTTTATTAGGCATTTAAAATTGATGGGCAGAGAAGAAAAGAAAAAGAGAAAGTCATTAGAGTTTGCCCGGGTAACTATGTGGAACCAGGAAGCTGATGCTAAGAAGAGATCTGGGGAAAGAGACGATTGCAGTTGCTCACATATTGCAAGGAACGAACAGAAACAGTTGAGAAATAGCTGACAGATTTTGTGTTAGGAGAACGGAGCAGGGAAGCACAGGAACAGCTAACTGAACAAAGTTTGGGAAATTAAATCAGGTAGGTGGATTGTGGGTCAATTATGAGCAGCCTTTAGAGCTAAAAGGAGGAATAGCTTGTATCCCATTTGAAGAGAAGCTCCTGAGGGAGAGAGACAGCTTAAGGAAAAGGAATCATCTGCTCAGAAAAATGAGCAAAGGTGATTTTTATAAACAACAGTTAAGTCCATGTGAGAAAAGCAAGTTTTAAATGGACAAGGCAAGACACAAGAACACGGCAGGAGTCGAGAAGTGAGAGAGATAAGGGCTTGAACAGAAGTCTTGGTGTGGACAGAAAGAAGATAGGTTTCAGGGATGCCATTTAAGGAAAAGCAACAAGGTGTATAAATAGCCTGCACGGTTAGATCTAAGAGCAAAGCTGCTGGGCAAATGGTAACAAGGGTCCTCAAAAATCAGGAAGAGACTCTCTTTCTAAACTTATTGGAAGCGTTTTCTGAAATTTCAATCCATATCACCCCTCCCTCAAGCTAACATACAATAAGTGACCTTGAGTTCTCCAATACTGGTTCAGTGTACAGTAAAATAAATTATCTTGAGCCACTGTTGAAAAGACTTCAGCTAATCTGTTTCACCATGCAATGAAATGGCATCTAAGCTTCAGCTTTTAAGATAAACACAAACATACAACTCCAGGTTATCAAATACCAATATAACGATACAGATTATCAAATACTAATCTTTTTCAGTACCAGTAACTTCATTGCAGGTCCACACAAAGCTATTTTGTGTTTTTAGTATAGTATTGCCAAAATTAAGAGTATCACAGAGAAAGCCAAGCATTATAATCATTTGCAGAAATATTTTTGTTTACAGTTTAAAGCTGAACTTTAAACTACCAATCTTACTCTACTATTCAACATTGCGCTTAGGTGCTTTCTGGTAAAGAATTCGCTGACGGTGATTTAGAAATGAAGCATTATTAATATTGGACAAATATATCTTTAAAAGAAAGTCTTAAATATTATTGATAGCAGAAGACACACTATCCAATTCAAACATCTGCCCTTTCAGTATCTATACGAGTCAGAAATAAGGAGTTGCAGCAGTAAGTTGCAATACAAGAAAGCTTCAGCAGTTACTGAACTTCCACAAACTGTAATAGCCAAATTATGTTCAAAATATGCATTTTTTTTTTTTTTTTTTTTTTTTAATAGCATTGATATCGTTCTTTTGTT
>NW_009612064.1:18736-25188 GCF_000690535.1 Cariama cristata
TAAATAGGACAGGGATAACTTTTCTGGGCTTTTCCTCGGACTTAGTAATATCGTTTTCTTTCCTTTATAAGAGCATTTCTTGAGATGAATATATTTCCACACTTAAAGAAAAAGCTATTGTTTTCTTTTGTTTCTATTTCAATTCTGTTTCAGCCACTAGAAAAATATTTTGTCTTTCTCCAAGAAATGAAGAAATCATTTAATATAAATTTATCTTCAAGGAACACAAAGCAAGCAAAAGTTTTCAAGCTATCACAAAAAGTTAAACTACTTTGAATTACTTTATAGTATGTACTACTAAAGCACACCTAGGTGAATTATTACAAATTGCTCACCTCCTCATTGGAGCCTCAGAATTACAAACAGAAACATTTCTTTTGCATAACCAAATAAAACATAATGCACTCAAACTAAAATTTTTCCTTTAACATTTCAGAAACAGGAAGGAAAATAGGCCCTAGATATTAATCCATAGACAGTAAAACATTATAGAAATCTGTGTTAATAAAATATATAAAAATGGGCTTTCAACAGCTTCATTGATTATGCAAAGATTTTGTTTGTTTGCTTTAAGAGCAGCTGGAGAAAAGGTTTCTGATACGCAAATATGTCTTCCAAAGAGTTTTGTCACTAGGTTAAAGGCTGTGCTTATTTTCTGCAAAATGCCAGGCATATCTTTGAGTGTGAGAAGAAACTTAAAAAAAGAAACAGACAAACCTTCCAACGCCACAGACCTTTGTGAGAGAACTTTTACTGCAGTAGCTCCAACAATTAATTTGTTTTAAATTCTATAATTAATATAAAATAAAAAGTAAATATTTTAAAATAAAAATTTAATCAATGCATAGGTTTTAATATTATTATCAAAAAGTTTGAGGACTAGTGTAAACAAGTCACCATTAATTTGAGTGCCAGCATTCCTTTTTACAGTAGAAATCAAAATAATAATATGAAGCTCTAGGAATTCGGTACTGACAAGGAACCCTACAATTTGAGAATTTTCCCCTCTGACCTGCAATTCTGCTCATAAGTAAAGCTATTGTTTCTCTCCTAACTCTTTGCATTCCTCTCAAGTTAGCTCTACTAACATTTCAGTCTGCTAGAAAAGATCTAAGAAGAATTAAAAAAAAACAAAACAAGGAAAAAGGGAAAAAAAGAGAACTTTCTTCAAGGACAGACTACAGAAAGTATTGGAAGCTTTTAACCCTCTACCCCCTCACATTCACCACTCAGAAATAACAAGATGAATATTTTGTTTCATGGTTTTCTGCCAATTGACTCCTTCCTGATTCAGTGCAGCTTAGCCTGCCTTAGGAAAGGGTGTTTCTAGGCTTCCCATGTTGTTTCACAGTCCTAAGAAGATCAGCATAAAAACAACAGCAGTTTAGCTCTACGTATTTGTTTTAATTTCATGTCCAGAAATATTTGTCCTATAGAAATCCTATTTTAGCTTGCTGGTTTATATGATAATTCTGAAAGTCCAGTGGAGAATGCAACAACAATGAACATAATTACATTCCATTATTTCATCTGTTTAAAATGCAAGTCTTTTCCAGGACTGTATTCCTTTTTTATAACTCAATAATAGCCTACAGAGTTGAAAATTATTTGCAATTTTTTAATTATTATTACTATTAATAGAATTCTACCCACAGGGAGAAAAGATATTTATTTATACTTGTATCTTCTGCACTACTAAAACTGGAATTTAGAAATATTTGGACGAGAAAACATTTAATTTACATATAACTAGGGAAAAAAAAAAAGCATTTGGAGGCACTAATTTACACAAGAATCAAACAAAAGGCAATTAAACTACAGCATGCAACCACTTCAACTGATAATTGCCTGCTCTGACAAGCCTCCTTTTACCTGTCCTAGCAGACAGAAGACAAGCACTTGAGGCCACATCATGAAAGACAGTGGTTGCAGTGACAAGCTATTGTACTCCAGCAGGGTCCCAGGTAACTCATTCCTGACTCTCCCACGTAGCTTGTTACCATAGTCTGCTCCAGAAGGCTGTTTCTCAAAGCTGGTTGGCAAAGAGACTATCGTGCCAACTGACTTCAACTAGTAAGTGGGATCACAAAATGAAAAGCAAGTCCGTGGTATGATTATCAGTGGCACCACTAAAATTTTAATTTAATTAATTAGAGGGAAAAGATGACCTGGGAAGAATAACATTTAAAGGTTTGGGGGAGGAGCAACATCTGTGACTAGTAGACAGTAGGTGAGAGAGTGGTTTCAGGAACCCTAGAAGTTTGACAGATTTTACAGAGAAAGCTGAAAACTAGAAATTGATGGAAAATTTTTTACCTTTGTAAGTTTCCTTCCTGACCACATTTGGAGCTCATTATAACCCAGGGTTTCTAAGTAAGAAGTGCTAGTCAGACATTTATGTAGCAAGTCTTTTGATAACACTTGATAGCATTTGTCCAACTGTCAGAGCCCTATCTCCAGCTGTGGCTAATCACAAGTGTTTCAGATGGAGAAAATGGAAGACAAATCCACAAAATACATCTAACCATCACTTGTATCAGAGAAAAAACAAAGCAAAACATTTTCTGATTACCATTGTGGGTCAATAGTTGAAACCCTGAGGCATAAGAGCTGGTTATAAGCGTTCTAACAACAAGCTGCAAGTGTGACAAACCTATTAAGGACAACAAAGGTTTTTTCTTGTTCACTCCAATGCCCACGAAAGAAGAAATAGCAGTAGTAAGGGGAAACTCGTAAATGCCAGAACGACCACAATGACCATTTACCCCCAAATCCATCTCTTCCTCTCAAAGACGAGTAAAAACACCCCTCAAAACAGCATTTAAAAATGAAAAGTAAATCTTTGTCTAAAACACTGAAATACCCTCAACACGCTTCAAGGGCAACTTACTTCTGAACTTGTTTCACTTCAACCAGAAATTGGATCTAGTTATGACTTCAACAACAAGGCCTACAAATTCCCCAGCACCACATACCTTTTCCATGTGTAAGTAGCTATTCAGAACAAGTAAGTGACCTCTCAGTATTTTCTTCAATAAGGAGCTGGACATACACAACTTAAACCACATATTAGCTTGTTTTTCCAAAGCATTGATCATTTTTATGGCTTCTTTTGAGCTGTCTAGTATTTCCATATCTTCTGAAATATGAACAACAGAACTGGATACAGTAGTCTAAAACCATACAAAAACAAGATCATATCTCTGCCTCTATGCTGATGCTGTCCTTTTCACATAGTCAAAGATTAGCAATGGACTTTTTTCTACAGCACTATGCTGCGAACTTACACTGACTGTGATGCAGTTTTCCTAATGCATTCGAAGAGTGCTGCTTTATTATTCTTCTTTTAAAATCTCTCACCTATATGTACAATCTATACTTGTGTCGATTTAAATGTAATTTGTTAGATTGTAACCATTTAAACAGATAACTTAGATCAGTATTAGTAACGTTTCCTTTTCGTTAATTCAATGGTTTTAATGCCCTGAATGATAATTTTTCACCAAGTTCCAGCTCTACAAATGATTATATCATCAACTACATAGTCGACAAAATTATAGCATTTGACCAAACATCTTCCCAAGAAAGCAAACTTTTCCCTTAACAGTGGACAGAAGTATAAACAAATGTCAGTGAGCTAATTATTATCATCTGATGTATGCCATATCAATCCCCTAAATTGCAGATCTCTCAAAAACCTACAGTCCAAGAAAAACTACCTACCATGAAACCAAATTAACTGGCACTAACTACACCTCTTATTATGTTGTCTGTGGCAACAGAACTGCAAATTAGCAGCTCTGTTATTTCACAGGCATGATGCTTCACTTGGGTGTTGGAGTTTTGGGGTGGGTTGTTTGTTTTTTAAGATTTGGAACTAAATGGACAATTTCCCAATCATTTGGAACATTTTCCACTTCCCAAGATTAGTGAATAGTAAACGGTGGATTAGGGTGCTTTCTTTATCTAGCTTCTGAACTGAAACACAAGAAGTTCCATCTGAACATGAGGAAGAACTTCTGTACTCTGAGGGTGGCAGAGCACTGGAACAGGCTGCCCAGAGTCTCCTTCCCTGGAGATATTCAAAACCTCCCTGGACACAATGCTGTGCAACTTGCTGCAGGTGAACCTGCTTTGGCAGGGGGGTTGGACCAGATGATCTCCACAGGTCACTTCCATTCCTGACCATTCTGTGATTCTGTGTGAGTCCTTAAGGAGTTTTGGGGATAAATCGTCCAGGACTAATGATTCTGATTTAGCAGATGCTGCCTCTTTTGCCACAAATGATATACATTCCTACAGAGCAGAAGCACCTTCATTTCTGTTTCTGTTCAGAACCACCATCCCTATTTTGCAGTAGGATATTATTCTTATTCTTAGGAGTGTAAAGAATGCTGTACTATCTTTATTTCTTTTGACCACTGGGATTTCATAATTTTCTTGGACTTGCTTATTCTTGTGATTCTCAAACCCTTCCATTCCTGTTGTTGTTAATACACGCACATATGCACACACACACAAAAAGGAAAAAAGTGATCCATGTTTATAGTAGCATACTTCCTAAAAGAATAATACAAAGCTTTGAATAGAAGTGAAACAAAAAAAGTATTACATGTTAACATGTACATTTTGGGGCAGTAAAGGAAAGTATGTTTACAGCAGCTTTAATTTTCTTTCACTAGATCACCAAGTTAACAAAACAAAAAAAAAGCAGGGGGAAATAAACCCATAAGACAGCCTCTAGGATTCTCCCAAACATACTTTTCTGTCTCTCCCAGGAAAGCTACCAAAAAACTGTCAATCTCAAAAACATCCTACTTCAAACATCCATACACGACACTCAGTATCATATCCTACAGGAAGTAAATTATCTAAGAAATTTTGAGTGATGAAATGTTTTTATATCAAATATTGAACAAAAAAATCCTCTGTATTAAATATTGTGGTGCTTGGAAGCAGTTGATCCTTTTCTGGTTTTGCTCTAAAACATTCCTAAAAAGTGAAGCATTCTTTAATATATTACTTGCTGTTCAGGCCACAAATTCAAGATAATGATGAAAAAGCCCCAAATCCTGAACACTGAACACACTAGTCACTAAACCACTTCATTACTTGTCTTCCTCACTCATCTGGGCCAGCACAAATAAAATTTATAATAAAGTAACAGACATCTACTCAAGAGATCACAAATCATTTTTATAAAGAACATTTGAAAGGAACTCATTTCTCAGAACGTTCTTGGTAAACAAGAATCCAGTTATTATATCTGAAAAAATAAAATATCAATTTAAAATACTTCCAGAGTAACCAAGCAAAACAATAACTAAACACATTGAACATCACATTGAGTCCTTTGAAGACTATTTTATTAATTTTGCCTGAAGACAGAAATTACAAATAAACTTCTAATTTGACAATGGATACACAATGCAACTTTATTTAGGGCTTATGGTTTCAGACAGCAAAATAAAACATTCAAATGCTTTTCTGCTTTAAGAATTAAATTAACAGCTGTATGTAGATATGTCAGAAAGCCAACTCTGATCTAAATTTAATTCCCACCTTACTCAGATCTGTATTTAGTAGTTGCAGGATAACACAAAGGCTAAGAGATGAGAGTACTGCCACCTCGTGCCAGTCAGGCTGAAACCTAACAAACAAGACTACTGACTGAAACTAACCCCAGAACATGTTCTGCTTTTTAAGTCTGACAGTTATTTGAGATCAGATGTTTGATCTTGAATTATGAAAAAAAAGAGTGTAATAGTATCAGTCTTTAAGAACATCTTAAACCAATTTTATAAATAAAAATAATCAAACTATCTGTACTTAATCAGCATGTCTGGCAGCAACTACTCATTATATTTGCCATTTTAATATCTGGGGTTTAGTCACTCATAACTGTGACAAATTTTAGCCACTAGAGATAATAGCTTTGGTAATGGATCTCTGTTTCAGATGAGATCTTCCTGGTTTGGTTTTGGTTTTTTGTAAAAAAATCGTGAGAAAAACTAAAGTACATGCACACATAGTTTGACAGTTCAAACAACATATAAGACTTCTTCTGAAACTCTCTAATACATATTTATGCTATAAAAGAGTCATATATTAAAAAAAAATTTAAATATCTAAATATCTTTTAAAATTTCTTAAAATTATTTATTATTAAAAATTTAAATATCTAAAGTCAATATAAACTTTAGAAAATTGAGAAGTATTATGAAAATTCTGGAGTATACTGACAAGCCATAAAGAAAAAAAATTTCCTCAGTCCATTCTTATCTAAAATACAATCACTACATCAAACATTACATAACACATAAAGAACCTGAATATTTTCCAGGTTATTTACTGATAAATATAATTCTGCTCTGATATTTCAGTGACCTCCCCCCAACAAAAGTCATTATTACAAGCAATTTAAAAAAAAAAAAAAAAAAAAAAAAAAAAGG
>NW_009612064.1:25219-31604 GCF_000690535.1 Cariama cristata
TACTCACCAATATCATTAGCTAGAGAAGCAGGATCAGAGGCCCCAAGGCTGGCTTCAAACTCCTCCTGAAGACGGTAAGCTCTTTGAAGAAGGGATTCGAGCTTATGAATGAATTCAGCACTAATGATATCCTGCAAGAAGATAGACATTAGGAGATTTTCTATTTGTTTACAGTCTGTAAGATTCCTTTGTAAAAAATCTAAGGATATTAAGCCTTCAAAGAGCAAACTGTGCCACATTAATTTCCCACAAACTGTATAAGGACACTGTCAGATGAGTACTTCAACATCCAAAATATACACAGTTTTCTAAACATACACATATTTTATTTATTGTAATAAAAATAAAACCTAAATTTTAAAATACTTTAAAATTATCTGTGACGTTTACCACATTAGAAATAACAAAAGCCACACAGGTGTATGTTTATTTCAAAGTATTTTCAGCATTTAGTTCATGAGAACATAAAAAGTTCAAGCACATTATTTGTGAATATTCATAAAATTATCATCTTTCCCAAGACCTTTATCTTTGCTAAGCAGATATCCTCCTGCATACTCATAAAGGAAAGGGATGACCCAAGGGATTTTGTGCAGAGAACTAGTATGCTTGGTAGCTTGATAATACCATCCAGAAGCAAACATTGATGCATCAGCAGTTGCCAAAAAATAAATAACGCTAATTCCCTCCCCCAGTCCTCCTCCAAATAACTAACAAAAAAACCATAAAATCAAAAGGAACAAAGTTAGATGTCCTTTAAATGCAATACCACTAAATTGGAAATTTGAATTAATTCTCCGTTTTAGTAATTGAATTAGAAGTTGAAAAGATTCAGGTAACAAAACGCAGTGAATTGGCAGGGCAGCAATAGTAGATTACAGGTTGAATATACTCACTTCTACACTTTCTTCTGCAATTGCATCTCCTGCTCCCAGCTTAATGGAGCCACAACTTGCTTCATCTTCAACTTGCCTGTTACGGAAAGTTAGTGCCTGCTCCCATCGACGCAGTGCTTCTTCGAAAAGCTCCATACCTATGGGAGATCAGGAATACCTCCATTCCATCAAACACACAGTTTCCATATGTATTCACATTTTAGAGCTGCAGGAAACTATGTAGCTAATAAGCATGGTTATAGCAGAGATGTAAGTTTTTAGAACAACAGGAGTTCCCAGCCTAAAAAAAAAGACAACTACCTTTTCAATAAGATAAAGAAGTTCACAATATGATTAAAGCAATAGTGTTCAATGTATTTTTTCCTATTTACTTTTTCAAATATTTTTATGGATTACTGCTACAAACATAGGAATTAAAAAAACCCATGTATTCTGAAAAATTAACTCTAGATCAGGAAAGATTTCATTATTTTATGGAAATGTTCTTAGATACATGCCAACAGGACACTGTGAAAGAACACCACAATAATATTGTGTGTCACTTTGCTATAAAAACAAGAAATTATTTACATTCAGTATTGGTAGATGTTGAATATTCTTATTATAACTTACCCATCAAATACAAATTTTCAGGTGTGGTCACTGGAATATTGACAAGCTTAATATCATCTTCATCTGGTTTATCCCAGGAATTAGAATTGGCACAAGCACAACTATGACAAGAGGTGGCACTTTGAACCTTAAAAAAATAAACACATTTTGAAGTGTTTTATATACAGAGTACCCTTAAAACTACATTCCTGCCAGAGTACATTACGTTTAAGCTATGTACCTAGAAACTGTTTTTACTATGTAGTAAGTACAATGGCTTTCTCAGCATCTTTAGCACCCTGCTCAGCTTCTTCAGGAAAGTTGTTTCAGCTCAGTGAAACCATTAGGTGCATATCCAGTATAAGTTAACAGATATTCGAGGGCCTTAAAACACTTTTACTTACCGAGGCCAAGCTTTGAACTGAACCAGAGTATTTACTGAAAAGTCCTCCATTTGCATAGATACAAGACTGAGATCCTTTTTCCTTGGCAGAGCTCAGAGAAAGAGTCAAGTTTTGCCGACTACTGGAACAACTAGAACCTAAGAGATACAACTGATTTTAAAGCTGCTGCAAACTCAAAACATTGTATGTTTTGTTAGCAAGATCTATCAAGAATTGCATTGACTCTTTTCAATAAAATCCAGTTTAGAAGCAAACAATAATTTTTTTTTTATTTACAGTTCTATGCGAGAAACTACAAATTAGAAGTCAATATCTATAACAATAACCATGCATTTGAGCATAATTATTTTCCCATCCCATAGAAAATTTAATCTGCTTTTCTCGGCATTGAGATATGTCCACAAGAACAGCAAACCCCACTGTTAATATACTATTGATTAAAAAAGTTTTAATTAAAATTCATTATTAAAACTTTACCTTTAAGAACAAGACCAGCTTATCTATAAGACACTGCAATTTTGTTCCTAATTTGCACAATTTCTAATTTAATAATTCAAACCTACTCAGCACTGAAGGAATGCAGTTTGTCTTACTACTACACACTGTTACGCACACCTATCCCCTCATACCCCTTTTCTTCCCCTCCAAGAAAACAAAAAAACCTTGAGGGTTCCTTCACGTACCTTTTTCTGATGCAGCTGCTTTGGTACACTCTAATACTAGATGACTTGGTTCCCATGGTGGCACTTGCTTGTTTTTCTTTCCACGTCTTCTTTTAAAGTGATGGGCCAGAAAAATAACAGATATTGCACTCACTGCTGTTACCGTGAAAAACTTCTTCAACACAGGGGAAAGCTTTATCTGAAAATAAAAAAAGGAGTGTGACTTAATTGGAAATACATGCTGCTTAACTCCCACCTTTCCTCCTACCCTCCTTTTGGTGTGTTCAACCTAGGCTATAGCTTGTCTGAGGGAGGTAAGAAATGCTGCTCTTACATAGCCTGAGAAACAACCAACTCTGAGTAAACACACAGACTAACTGCTTCTCAAAATTTGTGATGGCCAGTAGGTGAGAGAGTGTACAAAGGGGCTGGTGCAACAAAGTGAATGGCTCCACGGAGAGATACATTGCAGCATCAAGAACTATAAAGTATATTGCAAATCCACGAACTATGGGGATCTAAGTAAACGACTTTCAGACAAACTTGGGTTTTTATTACTTCTTTTTAATGAGAGGACAATGCTTCAATTAATTCTCTAACAGCAAAAAAATACCGAGAAGAAACTCACCCTCCACAATTAGACTATGTCTTTCACTGTGAAAGAGTGGAGGATCCAAAAGCTAACAATTGCATGATGTTTCGATTCAGGAAGAACATGTATTTAAACATATTTCTCTAAATAAACCATTTTTTAAAACTGCTACATTTTATTTTGGATATAGATCAGTCATAGGTTTACAGACGTTTAAATTAGCACATAAGAACCACATATACAAGCAACTGGAATTAAAAGCCATTAATGAAGTTTATAAAATTCAAAGCGACAAGATACACAAAGAAGAAAAGAGCCATTTAACTGGAAACTAGAGTCCACATTCAAAAATCTTTAGGAAATCTAGGCTGCTTGAAAAACAGACAGCTGGGAGAAAGCTGTATCTGTAATCCTTGGGGCTAATAGTGTTTCTGTAACATGTTTTCTCACATGAGAGCGAGCTGGCCACACAGAGTACCACTGCATTCTGGCAGTCCCTGGTTGCTGTGAAATGGGTTAATACTATCAGAGTTGTGTAACTTAAAGAAGCATTGAAAGCTTTGCTCTACATTAAATTTGCAATCAACAAGTCAAACATCTTTGACTTGAGAACACTGTCCTTAGCGGTACTGTGTCTTGACTAAGGCCAAAAACCTAGCGCTGTACTCTGCTAGGAAAAGGAAATCCCTGAAACACAACACAAACACATACTTACAAAAGACTACTGTATTCCACAGAAAAGAGTTAATAACAAAATAACTGAGATAAAATTCCCCACACTCACAGAACTAAATGCTAGAACTAAAGTTTCAAAGAACCATAAGTAGATTTTCTTTAATTTGTCTGTGCCTACAAACATGATCATAAATAAATTAACAGTGAAATGAAAGTCTCTAAGGAGACAAAAGTTAATAGTTGCACATAACAGAATTGCACATGGTATTTAAAAAGGATATGAATACGCTGCAATGTAAAAAAACGAAATCAGTGATCTTGCAGTGAGAATTTTAACATATTTTAAATAGCGAAATACGTGGAAATAATGAGATGCAGCTAAGATTAAGAATATCTCATTCTGGTTTTATATGCAGTAAAACTTTTAAAAGCATCTACACGCAAATATGAAAAGTGACATAGTTTTTGCTTACAAGCAACTAATTCAATAAAAATACAATTCAGTCATATTAAAGACATGGGTTTTAAAAGCAGAACTTTATTAAGACCTGCTAATATCTTATTTTTAAAAAAATATTATTGGCATTCCTAATTATAAACAATTTTTTTTCTCATTTAGTTATCCTTGTCAATGACTCAGCATACACAGAATGGAAAAAAATCAACTGGACTGTAGTTTGTAGAGCCAACTAGAAACTCTTTTTTCTCCTCCTGTGTATTATGGCATCAGAATATGGCTCACTCTTCAAGAAACTTATTCTCTGTGGGATACAACTGAAGCCTTAATATTTTCTCAAGTAATTCTGACATTTCACTCTATCATTTATCATGTATGTAGTTAGAGGCAACTAACACCTCTCTTCTCTGAATCTCTACGACACAAATTACATCTCCTCCTCCCTGTCTTTGACATGAAGGTGCTCTAGGGACAAACTTTATGATTCCCTGCAGACAAGGAATATCAGCTTAAAAATACTTCCAGCTTTTGTCAACCTGAAAACTAAGATAATAATGTACTGTTTGCCCAGATTTGAGTGACTGCTATCCATGCTGCTAGTGAAAACTAGCCTATAACATCAATGAAAGAAAATAAATCTCTCCAGGGCCATCTGTAAAAGGAAATACTGTGATTAATCAAGCCTAAGATTTCCTTTGAAGAAGATCTTTCCACAAGTAAAACAAACAAACAAAATCAGCAAAAATAACTGAATGGCTTTAAAAAAGCAGTCTGGTTTTAAAGAATCAATGCCTTGTTTTAGTCATATGCCACTTATTTAATCAAACAGAAGTGACTCGAAAACTAGAACAAGGATTTTTTATTTACATTACTGAATTATCATTCAGATTAATTTGGTGAGCAGTACTGGCAATCTAGAAAGTATTTCAGACTGCACTAATTACTATTATTCAAAATTTAATGACAGTTACATTTAGTTTTTAAATACCTAAAAAATTCTACAAAAAAAGACAACTTGAGGATTTTCATATTTAATTTGATGAGAATCATTGTGCTGTTGCAAAATGAAGACACAGACATTGCAGATAAAGCAATCTCTTCAGTCAGATGTATGACGATGCACTGTTTATTAGCAGAAAAAGATAAAAAAACCCACTTATTTTAGTTGAATGTTCTAAATAAACTAAAAAATCAAGGTATTCTGTACAAATTTAATTCATATTAAGCTCAGAAGACCGAGTACAATATTTCAATTCTAAACATATATCGAAAGTGACAATATTTAGATAATGTATATATTACCTGGTTAAGAGAATAATACCAAGAAAGGGGAAGATGAAATACCCGTAAAGCTACTGCCTTCAGAGAAAATCGTGCCTCAGTAACAGCTTCTTCTGACATGGCTCTTTCTCTCCCATAACCTCATTAAGTGGAACTATCTTGAAAACAGTCACAGATGGCCTCTGGAATACTCTGTCAAATGAAGGATACATACTAAATTATGCAATAGAAGCCCAGGACAGCTTTCTTCTACAAGCTTGAGTCTATTACATAACAGGTACAGGACTTGTTTGATTGATGTTTCTGAGTGGAGATAAGACTTCTGCTTAATGAGAAGACAGCAAATTTGCTGGCTCAGCTTAGGCCCCATTGCTTCCAACTGTTCTGTGTAGAGACCTGCATATGTATAACCAGGGTCTACAGAGGACTCAGTCCGCGTTTACTAGCTGGCAGTTCACTTCTTATATCGTCTAAATCACCCATGGCAACAACCCTCTTTCTGTTGGAAGTATATATTTGCCAGCTAAAAGAGTCAAAATATTTCAGAGGAGCCAGAAAGTTTATCTCATTCAGAGCTTCAGTTTTTTTGCAGACACATGATGAGGAATAAACACAATAGCCTGACGTAATCTCCCCCATTAAAAGGCACATCCCCCTTACTCCTTGATACTAAACAAAGTGAAGCCTCTGACGCGCGACATCCAGGACCGCAAGCGTGGCACGGAGTGAGGTGAAAGAAAAGGGCGGGTCCGCACGCCGAGGGAGCGGTCGGCTTTAACCACTGGCTATCTTCCCTCCGCCGGCGTCTCCGGCCACAGGCGGGCTGT
>NW_009612065.1:0-16238 GCF_000690535.1 Cariama cristata
CCAGCCATAATGATTCTATGATTCTATACCGTGGTCTGATTGAATCATCTCTACAGAACAAAAAGGTGATTTTTATCCCTATCAGATTTGAGGAACTTCTTTGCAGACTTTAATTGTTTTCTACCCAAGAGTTTTTCTCAGTACTGTAATAAACTGCAATAGAAATATCGTTTTATAAATAAACTGAAAGGTTATTGCACAATGCAATTGAACATACCCAGAATCAAATCAAGTGTGATTACATTGTAGTGAGCTGGCACTTGGAAATCTGTGATGAAATTCACAAAAGGTAATCTTGAGTCATTAGCCACCTACTTGAATTTAATTTCCCTCCTGTGCCATAGTGACTGAGAAAGTGAATTTAATGTATGCTGATCAGTAATGTAGACAATGTCTTACCTCCAAATATCTTCTGTGCTAAGGATGGACAAGTCAGGGAATTATTTATAAATTAGCACACTTTCTCTCACTCCCTTCCAACCCATAAAGCAGCTTTAAAACACAGAGCATTAAAAAGAAAAAAATCCCTTGCCCCCTTTTTAACTACAGAAGTTCCAGTTAAGGCTAAGCAGATACGAAAAAAAAAAAAATAAAAATCAGGTGTTTTCAGTGTCAGGGAGGGTAAAGAAACATGGCTTGCCTTGTTTTGCCAAGATTGATCTTTTTGTTTGACTTCAAGGTGACAAACCTCAAGTGTCTACTTTTTCTTCTCTCCTTCTTTCCCCTGCAGTGGAAAAGTAGGGCAGATTCCTTATGGATCCTGAGATCCTAAAGCAGATTTGGTTTTGTTTGCTTATTTTTTGACTGTGCTGTCTTTTAGTTGATCTAACAGTTCCCAGTAACTACCTTTTCATTCGTTAGCCCTAGAAGCATTTGAATTCTTGCATTTTGGTTGAATAAATGCCAGAAAATGACAACCACGTTTAAATGGTTCTGTTTTGCAATTTAGTGCTACTAACCAACCACAGGCTTTGGTTTCCTTGTATGTGTGGTAACATAGGATGGTTTAATACAGTCTGGACTTTGATATTTCCACTATCTCTTTTTTTATGAGGGTACCAAAGATGACATATCTATGATTCATGCCCAGAAAACTGTGGCTGATGAATGCATGTTGCTGTGTTGGGTGTGGTTTATGCACTTAGAATACATTTAATGTGGCTGATCCCCAGATTAGCAGAAACTGTGAATAAGACTGTATTGCAGGGCAGTTACCATCTTTGCCCTCCCGTGCTATTGCTATGAGCTCTTCTTTGTCTAGATTCTGCCTTAGAAATAAGTTAATTTTCTTAAACACGAATTTGGGAGAAGTCCTTCAACTCTCTTCCAAATCTGATGAAAATGTCCCTGTCTAGTGGATGTCCTTTCCAAAATCCTCCATTATTGGGATGTGCTTTGGGGTTTTTTGTTTGTCTTTGGCAGTTTCTCTTCTTTCCAGATATGCTTTTGGAAGGTTAATTCCTTGTCTCAGTCATTCTAGAAAGAATGCTACATGAAAACTATCTCTGGTTGGCTCAGTTTCTGAAGCTACAACTCTTAAGTACAGTCATCCGTGCTGGGTTTTTCTTAATCAAAAAAATATTGCTGTTATTTCTGATCAATGGCTGAAAGTAAAACAGAATATGTTGCCAAGCATGCACTGACATTTGAAGTCCAGAGAGATCATGTGTTCTAGGCATCTCTACCTTGTACTTCCTTAAATTTGCTCCCGCCCTCCTGCCACTGGGGTTGTTGGTATATTTGCCCCATTTCATGCTTTCTCTGCAGAGGTGACTCCCTCCTTTCCTGTCCTTGCTAAACCTCTTCTCACAAAATCTCTAACTACCTCTGGCAAAGCTCCTGTTGGTAGAGTTGTATCAAGGACTGACCAGCCCTGCACTCTGGTGAAGCTGTCTGCATGTCTAGATCTGCCCTTTATTGTTAAGGGTAAATTATCATTCAGCTTTCAGTAGGTGAATAGAAACTCTCTCTAATCATCCTGAATTTATTTTGACAGCTAGACCATGAGAGACTCAGAGGTCTATTTTAAAGTAGGAGAGGGCTGGAACAGAGCAACGCAATTTCTACATTTGGTATTAGTATACAGAAGGCTTAAAATTGTGCAAATGAAGATGCAAGTGTAGTTTTACCAGACTTTTGGGTTTTTTTAGAATTCACAGTATTAGTGATAGTTCCCCACCTAGCTAGGATATAAATGTGGTCAGGAAGAATGAACTCTAAAACAGTTTTATACAGAAGCCAAGGGAATAGACAAAAAATGGAGGAACCTGAACTACTGGGTTGAAGTGTTCAGTCCTGTTTTAAAAAGATGATGTATTTCAATAATGTCTTTCAAGCACAGGGCATAAATGGTGTGTGTTGTTCAGGTGAGAAGTGCTGAATGTGGCATGAGCTGATGCCAAAGAAGTATGGTCAATATGTGAGAGTACTGAGGTACTGAGTAAGAAGCAGTAGAGTGGGCTGAGGATTGGCTTATGAAGGCAGAGCTCAGATCAGCAGTGCAAAATCAGAAGGTTGTATATTTATAAACTAAACCTCTTTATAAGCTGTGAGGAGCTCAGCTACAAGTACCTAAGGTGGGAAAGACCTGGATGTATGGCCTTCAGACACACTGGACAACTAGCACAGACGTGAAAAATGCCAGTATAGTCCCAAAATGTGTGAAAAGAAGAGGGGTTACTGACATCATCATAAACAGCTCTGCTGATGCCTCATTTGTATATAACTTTTGTTCAGCTAAGAGAAGGGCTGCTAGAAATGTCAGAGGAGCAATGAGTCCATTTTTTTAGGAGAAGCTAGGATGCTTCAGCTTGCTTAGCTAATATAATGAGGGCTGAGAGGGGATATGAATATGGTCCATAAATGAGATTAAACATCAGGTTTTAACTAAGCTGAAGGACAATGTCACCATAGGAACAAATGGCTATAAATTAATCTGTAGATTAAGACTGGAAAACAGAAATCACGGTTTAAACAGGCTGTTCAAGGCAGAAAAAAACACTCACAAAAACCCACAGTTAACTTCACAATGTAACTCGCTTAGCTGATGAAAATGTGCACATAAAGCAGTGCAAAGATGTTACAGGATATCATTCAGTGTCTCAGGATTCCTTCAATTTGTGTGTTCCTAAACATAATGAAAGACATTTTTACCTGGTCATAACGGACACTAGATCTAACTCATATTGCTGACAGCTCTCGAATTATGAAGCTATGAGATATTGCTCTCGGCAACCTGAACAAAACATTAAGAGTGACAAAAAGCTGACTGCGCAGGTCTAGGTTGTGATTTACACCGGAGTTCTGGGAAGCTCTTACAGCTGATGGGATCTCTGCGACTGATAGCAAGTCCTAGCAGATGAGACCCTGCCACATTCTCAGAGGTCGAGACAGAGGCACAGCTGCTGCACTGCATGTCCCCGTGCTCTCCGTGCTGTGTGTAGCCCATGCCTGCACCTCCCACCCTGCTCCCCTCCAGCCACCTCGCCGGGCTGGAAGACCTGTGCCGTGCTGGGGAGGTCCTCTTCAGCCCGCGCTTGGGACTCCCAAGATTCTCTCTTCTTCTAGCTGTCTTGTCAAATAAGGGGCTCCTAAGCATAATGTGTTGTCTGACTCTCTTCGTTTCATTTGCTCGGTCTTCTGTGGGTTAGCTATTTTCTCCTAAGTTCCAGGTATCGCCTGTCTTTGCTACAGACACATGCTCGTCCTTCATTGCATTACACTGCTTTTCGGGAACAACTTTCTGTGCAGAACCGATTTTCTGAGGACTAGAGTCATGGTCTGCTACTGTGGGTAAAAGTACATATTAACAATTCCTTAATTGTAAAGACCAATCTACACAATCCTAGCTCTCTTTCAAAACTTTCCCTTGAGTTAACTGATATTTTCTAAGAAATACTGCCCAAGGTCACAAGCAAAAGTAGTTAAAACATCTGAGACTCACTGAATAGTTGAGAAGAGACAAGAAATACCACAAAGTATTTCCCATAAGTTATTTCAAAACCATCATGATGTTTATAAAATAACCTCTAAAATTTGTCTAGAGACTGTGAATGTCACCTCTTTCTTCTGCTGTCTTTAATTATAGAGTGTTAATGTCTACTTAATTTTACTTTTCCCCTCTGATCAAATCTCTTAATGGAAATATACTGTTGATGGATGCAGCCAACCATATGCATTAAAGTGAACAACAAAATTTGCAAAGAAATAAAAACACTAGAACAAAATAGAAAGAAAGAAAGAAAGAAAGAAAGAAAGAAAGAAAGAAAGAAAGAAAGAAAGAAAGAAAGAGAAAGAAAGAAAGAAAGAAAGAAAAGCACTGGAATAAAGAAATATTGAGCACTGGAACAGGCTGCCCAGAGAGGTTGTGGAGTTTCCTTCTCTGGAGATATTCAAAAACCGCCTGGACACGATCCCGTGCAACTTGCTGTAGGTGACCCTGCTTTGGCAGGGGGGTTGGACTGGATGATCTCCAGAGGTCCCTTCCAACCCCAACAATTCTGTGATTCTGTGAAAAGCCTCATCAAAGGTGGTAGAAGATAAATGCCAAAATCTCAGGTTCCTATCAACACAAGAATGCACTTGAGATAAATTATCAAATATTTTGGGCAAATAGTGGTTCAAACTTATGAAGGCGTTGTTGGGTCTTACTAATCGATATTTTTAACCATTTGGTATAGCAACTAAACAGGACACTTGGAGCAATGTAGCCTGAGAATATAAGATTACATTCAGAATGTTAACATTAGTTTCTACTTAATTCTAAGATAAACTATGGAGATCAAGTTACTGCTGCAAAGTTGGTGGAATGGCAATGGCAATAGATTATGAAGCAGTGAGAATGTACATGAAAACATTCTTTGCTCACATCCTTTTTTTTTTTTAAACTGGGATTCTATTTCAACGTGTAGCATTTTTTAAATCTCAAGCTTTCTTTGTGCTAGTGGAAATCTCCATGGGACAAATTGGACCATGATCTAGAACCCTGAAGAATCTTACAGCTGTGGCTTGAATCTTTCACAGCAAATGTCACTCAGAAAAATTTAATTGCAGAAAGGTTCACTGTGTCAAACTGATCCAATGTGATTTAGTTGAATACATATTTATTTCCCGTTTTTTTTTTGTATACTCTTTATGTCTTTAGCTTCATTAACATGATCACTCTTACAAATGTTTAGCTCTTGCTTCTATTAAAAGTTTTAATACTGATAACACTTCAGTATGTGGCTAGGCCATTTTTAGTGCACCTTTTCTGTCTTTCTGAAAGTATGTAAGTCACTTTTATAAAGATGTGTAAAGTTCTTGAATATCATAATTTCTTACAGCAGCATTTTTAATTTAGCATACTCCCCACTCTCTAGAACCCCTCATTCCAAGCCATTTTTCAAATATTGCATTATAGTAGCCTTTCTTTTCTGCCTCTGTCCTCTTTACACAACTCCAGTTGTTAACGCTAACAGTTCTGAGTTGTTCTTTAACCCTTTCTCTTCTTGTTATATGGATTTTTCCCAAAATGCTGAGTTTAATTCTTTCACAACTTCAAACCACTTTATTTGTTTCCTGTGACTTCTCCCTCCTCCTGAAAAAAAAAAAAGTTCTTCTTTTGATCTTGCAAATTTATTTCTGTGGACTCTGGTACTGTTCAAATGAGCTAAAAATTTCAGTGGAAGCTTTCAGTCACAAAATGCTAATTTGAATAAATCATAGTATTCCATAGGAACTATTGATTTGTTAACTTCTGCAAGAAACTATCAGAATATTTTGAAAGCTAGTAGAAATACTGTTTTGGGAAAAAAAAAAAAAAAGTGTCTTGGGGTTTTCTTTCTTAAAATGGGACTTAAATATTTACCTAAATTTGCATATCACATTTCGCAATATTAAAAGTGCAGATATATCTCTCCTCTTTGAAAGTGTCATAAATCACTTACTTAGTGATGCTTTAGCTTAAAGCAAACCATACTGTGAAAACTTCCTTCACAAGCCTGAAGCCAGATTGATATTTCATCAGGGAATTATCTGAGTATTTTTCACTACCAACGTGTTTGGTAAACAATGCGAGTCATGCCTCATTTGTGTTTTCTCTCTCATCCTTGTTGCTCTAGGAAAGCAATTTACTTATATAAGTGGGTTTGGGTGGATTTGTTATGCTTTTTTTTTTCATTTTGCGAAATATTATTTTTTTGGTGACTCACCTTGACTCTGCCACTCTGAAGCTGCAAATAAATGACTTATTCTTTCCTCCTATTTTATGTGTCAGTGGTGGTGGTGGATGTTGATTTCATTACTCCTCACCCACCTTTGGATGTCTGACGCAGCCTAAAACATCTTCAATCATCACGAGTCTGCAATTCATCTTGGCCGCTCCATTTCTTTGCAGTGAGTAAAGTTCCCTCCCTAATGTCTAACTTCAGAATCCCCTGCAGGAGCTTCGCTTCATGGCTTTGTTCTGCCTGCAGTGACTAATTGCAGTGGTCATAACGTGCGGATAACCACCTTTTTGTATACTTGTGCACTAATATCATGTCTGTCTTTTCTGTAGACTGAATGTTCCCAGTTTTATCAGTCTTTGATCACATTTGATTCCATTTTCTGCTTTCTCTTTTATTTAGGTGCAAGTGGCATTCAGAATAAATGTCCTTTCAAACATAAAATTTTACCACACAGCACAGGGTAAAATAATTATAGTTGTGAGAGCTATTTTAATATCTAGAATTTCCACCCTAAAAGTATTTTCAGTGTTTTCAAAGACTGTTTTTTTTCCTCGAATTGAGATGGATGGTACATACTGAATGCATGGGTGGAATTGAAACTTCTGGAAAACATATGGTTCAAAGTGTGAAAGTCTGTTCCTGAAATGTCTCATCCAGATTTACTGAAGTGAAAGGAGAATCTTCTTTGTGCCTGGGTTTGGCAGAACGTGCCCTAACTGCCCAAAACCTGTCCTACATGTCTATATTAGTAAAAGCCATAATTCAAGTGCTTTAGGCAACTTTCCCTTTTCTGAATTGTGCCTACCAGCCAGACTACATCACTTGCAATGACTAAAAATTCTTGGTAAGCTTTAATAACACAGTAATATCTAAAAGATACAGATATCATCAGGAAAGAATGTCAAGCCATAAATAGCTCTGCCTTTGCTTCACTACAGACAGGACCAGCAATAACAAGCACGTCCTGCTGGGCAGTGAGCATTCCCCTCTTGGCTTGGCTTCTTGACTCAGAGAAAACAGCAAATATATCTGAGCTGGCCCACATCATTAAGGAAAATCATTCACACGACAGATCTTGGGGGGAACCAATGTTGAAGGGCCTGAGGCTGCGATGGGGTGGTGGGCATGTTCCACTCTGGCGGAGCTTGAGCTACGGTGGGACATGTGACCATCTCCTCACTGCGTTCCTCCCCTTGCTGGAAAAATGTAACTGAGCACCTGTAAAAATCTTTGTGTGATGTATCAAATTTCTTCAGGAGAAAAACTCAGATGTCTGTCTAAAGAAGGTAGTTTCTAACAGCTACAACATTCTCATTTTCATAATTCAGAAGAATTTAGATATCTATGAGAATAACTGGTTAATAAAAAATAAAAAACAGATGTAGATATTAATTTAAAGACAATGTGTTTCTTGAGTTTTCATCACCTTGCTGAAATCAATGTAGCCATGAATGTAAAAAATTACAGATGTTATCATATGAACCATAGCTTCATATAACCATATAGTTTCATATAACCTTAGTTAATGAAGGGCCTGGTCTGATTTTGAGGTAAATTATTTTAAATATCTATTTTTTTCTTCACAGAGAAAGAAACCCTCTAATACTATGTCATGAGAATTTGTAATCTACACTATTTTTATGATAAATTTAAAAGGATACTTCTGTCCCCACCCGACCTTTGTTACATCCCCAGTGGAAAATGTTCAGAGTAAGACAAACAGTAAACCTTCATAGTTGCCACCAGCTGGAGGGCACATTTGGTTTCTTCCAAATAAGAGGATAGGTACTGTTGCCAGGTCCATATCACTATGACTATTTGTTTTCCATGTTTAAAGCTGCAAGAAATTACCAACTCAAAGTTAACCTAAGTGTGGAACCTAGGAGTTTGAAGTCTGAGGAGATTAATTGCCATCCAACTTGTTTGCTTTGCATGAATGGATGGTATGTTTGTACTTTAATACTTATTTGATTACCTCGTCAGTCCCTTTGATTCTATAGCTAGACAATTGCCATCAAAGAGCAGGATGGAGCTAGCAGTAGTTGCAAAAATCTCAGCATGTTTCTGACAGATGCAAATGGTGTCCATGTAAGAGAGGAAGTGTGGTTCCTTCTGAGCTGATTGTTAGAGCCAGGGCACAGAAACCTGCTCTTAGTTCAGTAAGTACTACCATAACCGGGTCATGCAGGCAGAAATAAAATCAGTGAAGTCTAAGCTGCGTGGGTAGGGTTTTTTTCACACAAAAAGAAACAATAGGTACTGACCTCCTGAGCATCTTGAGTTATAAACCGTAATTTGATTACTCTTGGGCTCAGCACAACAACTTGCTTAAGTAAATGGCTTCCAAAAAAGGCATCTCATCTGATGTGTAAACACCAAGAGATGCTAGGTTTGCTGCTATCCTTATTACATTGTTTGATTAGTCATTTAAGCAAATCTGTCAGCTTCAGCTTCACTGAAACTTCACTTTAATGGGTGCTATTGAAATCCATTTGTTCCTTGTATTTCTTCTACATTAGACTGAAGAACTCTTTAAATTTTTTAGTATTCTGAATTCTTTTGCATTTTCTTACTGTAGAATTAGATATTGAAATCCTAAAATTACTCTTTGGTTTCTCTTTGCTAAACTTTAGGAGTATAATCTATTAAGCTTTCTGTATAAGAACTCTTTACCACCAGTCAGATCATTTTATCCATAATTTTTAAATCTTTCTTAGTTGCCTAGATGACACTTAAAAATGGCAGTAAGAAGTACATAATAAGGAAATTACACTAAATTACAACCAAATTTTAAAAGGCTTTTGAAAAGAAAGATAGTTAAAACACTAAAATCATGCTTGTTTTACAATATGTTGTGACATGAATGATCTGATACAAGGCAAGTAAATCTCAGGCTTCATGAGGGTTTTTTACTGATGCTTTTCTACATTTTTAGGAAATACAATTAGTCTTGCTTCTTATTATGTGTGCTCAGATGTGAATGACAAGAATGCACTATTGTGTCCCATTTCCTTATCCCAGTCAAAACTAGCTGTTCAAATACTTTGGAAAAATGGTTTGCCAATGCCTTGGTTTTAATGATGCAGAATCCAATGAAAATGGTTTAAAAGTCTGTACTAATCTGTCCATGATATGAAAGTAATAGAGGCTTTTGTAACATTTCTAAAGAAAAGAAATTGGCATCCTGTTCCATTCATGAGAAGACTATAGTGTCTGCTTCATGTCAGGTACAAAAATAAAATATATCCTTTGTCAGGCGAATGCTCTAATGAAATAAACTGGATAGCACAACTTTATAGAGCTGGAGACTGACAGACAGAAAAAGAGATTGACAGCATTGTTTGCTCTCTTTCTCCACTGAGTTCTAGCTGAAAGAAGCCAAGCCTGTGGGAAGGGAGACCTGGGGTGGGTGGGGGTAGGTGCCCCCCGTGCCTCTCTGACCTTACCAGAGTTTTTGAAGTTGCAGAGAATACTCACCAGTGCTTAGTGGCAGATTTCACTCCGTAAACCGTAGGAGTTAATTCTGTTGTAAATCATTTTCCATCACATCAAAAAGATGTTGTGAGCATTCAGTACCGTACATGAAAGGCATATTCGTCCCCTGCTCTACTTGATCCTTAAAATGCAATGCTGCACTTCACACCCTGCTGGGCGCTGACACAGTTACAATCAGATGCCCTTTCTGCTTGAGAAGGAGTATGGTAGTTGGAGAGCTAACTAGCCTGTACCACTGAAAATCTAATTATGCTTATGCTTTGTCGTGCCAGAGCTGACAGTAGGTCGAAGCCTTTGGCAGAGTGTTTCATTTCCATAACTATCTGTGTGCTGCTGTGTGTTTCCTACTGAGCACACACAGTACCTGCTTGTCTGATGACTGTAATGAGAGTGGCCAGCCAAGGCGCCTTCACTGTCTTCTGTGACCACTACGGGTGACCTAAACAGCTCCATACATGGGCAAGCTCGCTTTCTGGTTGTTTGTGCAGCTAAGTGTAGTAGGGGTTTTCTTGCAGCCAGGAAGTATAATTCATAGAGTGAGAAGATGATTTCTCTACTGTACCAGCTGATAGAGCAGAAAAAAAAGTGGAAGTGCTTTTGGGTGCAGAAACACACTTAAAATGTAACTGGATTGAATTAGATGGGTGTATCAGCATTATTTATAAGAAAGGGGCAGACCTAGAAACAGAATTATGTGAAAGGCACTTTTCTGAGAAGAGTTTTAGTTGCTCATTCTAGCACATGGTACAGTAATGTATATGGAAATGTAAACCTGTTCACAGCAAAAAAATTGCAGGCTGCCATTTGACAGCTCTGGGTTTCCTTAGGCACTACTCTGAGGAAGGGGGGCAGGGGCCTGAATTTTTGCAAAATAAGCTGTTTGCAATAAAGAGCCACATAGCCCCCAAAAATCTGTCATTTAGTAAACGTTGTCTGTTCTCTCATCAACAATCTTTACAGGGTTTAGATGTCTGTTTGCTCTGAATCTTACTGGGAGAAGCAAGCACAACCCGAGGATGGGGTGGAGGCGGGCAGCCTGCAGAACTCCCAGCAGCCCAAGTGATTACAGCTGGCTCTGCAAGTGTGTGGCTACGACAGCCTATTTACACATTTAACAGTTATAGCTTATTTATAAATTGCCAGGCAATGGCAAAAAAGCACATTTATTGCTGGTTAGTAGCTAAGACCTTTCTATGCATCCCTATTTCAGTACTAGATTGCAAAACAACAGTAGGTGCTGCCCTGATTCAAATGTGGGGAGAGAGACTATTTGAATGCACCACAAGGCTCGTTGTACTTCTTGGGTCTTCCTCTTCCTTCTCAGTAGAACTTATCTTGCAAACTGAAGAAGGCTGCATCTGATGGGCCATCAAAAACAGGTGATCTAGTGCTGCTAAGACTGGCTGACAATGTTATAAAGAGAGAGCTTCAGTATGTCCACATGGCTTTGTTTCTCTGTAGAAGAAAGGAGTAGGTGATGTCCCGTAACTTTGAGAAGAATAAAATAAACTGATATGGAATTTTTGGAAATACCAGAAACCTCTGTTTTTTTTCTCAGAAAACTATTTTCTGGTTGCCTTGAGGAGCTCCATATGTAGCATGGACCCCTTCTCCAGATTTTCACTGCTAGTTGCTGTTGTTGCTGCCACTCAGAAAAGATGTGAAGATTGTGGTGGCTGTTCTAAGCAGCAAAAAGGTCTTGTATAAAGTAGGTAAGTAGGGATGTACATGCTGGGAGTGGGAGCTGGCATATGCTTTGCCTCTCCTGCTCTCTTCCTATGCACATCAAATTACCTACTACTGCTGCTCATGCTTGAATTGGCTCTCCCTGAGCTGCCATCCTGACCCATGGGATTGAAAAACACAAGCCCCAGAGAAACCTGGGGAGAGAGGCTTTGAGGCAAGCATTCGGGGTGAGGGTGACTGCAGGTAGCCAGGGTTCCCCCTGTTCCTGATGCCAGCAGAGCCTGGGCAAGGACAAACAGGTGGTCCCAGGGTGACATTGTGACTGTGGCTGCAGCAGCTCTCACCAAACTGCTTCTTCCCCCCAGTAGAGACCTGCCTGGGTTATGGCCATCAGTTGTATGGTAACCCCAGCTCACAAGGAGCATACTCTTCAAGAAGGTTGTGTCAGGACACCGCCAGTACACCAACCCATGCCCCCTCCCTAGCAAACCACCTCTGCCTACACAGAATTGCTAGAAAGAAAGGTGAGGAGTTTTGAGTGACAGAGCCATCCACACATGAACTGGTGTCTGTAGCTGGTGATACCAAGGTGTTGATAGTGGTTTTGAAGTCTGGACTGTCTTTTTTTTCTATGCATGAGTTGTCTGATCTTCTCTCCTCTTATCCTTGCCTTCCTGTTCTGTTTTTTCCTTTGATATCTCTCCTCTCAGGACACCAAACCAGCTTCTACACCCAGAATAAAAATCACTGGAGGGTTTAATCTGGGAAATTGTTTGCTTTGCTTGCCTGTCTGGGTAAGGCATATACAGTTAAAGAATCCTTAGAGCTACTGGAAAGTGCTTAATACATAGGATTGCTTCCAGCTGCCTTTGCTGAGCCTCCCTTAAGTGAGGGGAAACAAAAGTATCTCATTTTACAGCTGTAAAAATTCACATGCCATCCTTAGGCTAGAAACAGTCATGGGGTTACTGGTGTATGAAATCTGTATGCTCTGGCAAGTGAATTGTGGGTGTTGGGAGAAGCAGCAGCAGACACGGCCACCTGTATTGGGGAGCAATCTATTTGGGTGAGGTCTGATGTGCTCTTCCAGCACAAGCTCACAGTGATGCTATCTCAGGGAAAAATAGCCCCCCCTGTGCTTTTTCCCTTCTGCAAGCAAGGTGATAGTTTCTTTTTAAAAAAAAAAAAAAAGAATAAAATGTGCTCCTTTCCATTTAGGTAGGACACTGATCTCAGGCTCTTCCTTCTATTACTGAGGTGGGTAAGGGCTGAGGAAATAGCCTACTATTTCCAAGAAGGCATAATGAGTTCTTTTCTGTTATAGTTGGTAAAATATGAAATGTTTCAGAAAATCAGATAGCTAATAATAAACCTTAAAAATCTCCTACCTCAATAGAGCCAGTATAAAATTTCACTTAGTTTTGAGCTGACTGCCTTGTCACTCTGCTACAGCCTGTGTCTTACAAAGGCATTCTGTTTGAATAAAAAGATTCCAAGTAATGGTAAAGCTCTCACCATAATCTGCTCTCATGTTTGCCCACCCTCATTTTTGGAAATACTTGTCTTTTACGATAGCAAATGTTCTACCTTCAGCATTGTGGCAGTTGTGACACCCTCTGAAGTGCAGTGTGTCTCCTCCTTCTGTACTTAAGCCGTTAATTCACTTTGTACCTCATTCTTGAAGTCTAGTAATTAAATATGACCTCCCATTTCAATTTCATACACTACTGTTGAAAGGTTTCTTTGAGTTATTGGAATTGTGTTTGATCAAAAGCACTATATAATAAATTTCAGGGAGCTGGGAAGACAAGCAGAAGATGGGAAAGTTTTCTCAGAACAAAGAAATGTACTTCAAATTAGGTCTGTAACTGTTTTTGTTACCATAGCAATGTAATACCACAGCAAAACTCTCTACAGACATTGTTCCAGACAGCCTACCTTTGTGATTTCTCATGGACATTGAAAGACTGATCCACCATATTCTTCCAGAGTGTGGGAGTTGAGGAGAAGGGAAATTCCACTTGAGTGGTATCTTTTAGTATTTCTTCTTTGTAGGTGTCTCTATTAGTAGCTTAAAACACTTTATTACAGGTCATAGCTATATGCATGCTTTGATTTCATTCTACAAGTATAACTGGCATAAATATGTAAAAATGTACTGAAATAAAGTAGAAGAGGATAAGACCATGAAAGGAAACTGCTTGTACCACACCTACAAGTTCCAGAAAACTGGGATATGGTTGTAGACTATGTGAAATAGATGAATCGGAAGGTGCTGAAGAAATTCAGTGCAAAGTTAATGTGCTGGCATGGTCTACCAGTTCAAACAAAACAGGATGTTAGACACATCAGTGCAAACCTGGTTATTCACCAAAGCTAAGGTCAAAAGACAATGATCAACTAAAAGGTTAGGGAGAGATCGGCAGTCTGGGAGGACTTCTTGAAAAAGGGAGAGAATGTCAAGCAAGGCTGGCTGTCTTCCCACCTCAGGTGGATAAAGCAGACCTATCTCACCATAAAGGCAGAGATGAGCTGGTGACCTGGTTCAGTTCGCTGGCTCTCCAGCACAGGTCAGGCTGAGCTCCAGAAGAGTATACCGGTTAGATTGACTTGCTCTTGGAGAATTGTCTGTGATAAAGTTACATCAGTGTAAAGAGGCCATTATAAATGGAGCCATTTAGGAGCTTACAGTTCTGTCAAAGGAAGAACTGCAGGATAACATAGCTCTGCTATGATTCAAAGCCTTTGACTGAACTTCAGAGTACTTTATATTAGCCTGACCTTTGTTTTCTGATTTGTTTTAGATGAGAATGTATAGGTGCTAGTGAGTCAGCTTATTGCAATTAAAGTATCTGTAAGCTTGTAAATGCTAGTATCAGTGTTTTGAACTGCTGTTCCTCAGTAAAAAACTATTACTGAGTTGTCATCTGTACAGCCATTTGTGTTCACCATTATGCTGAAAACTGGTAGTTTGCATTGATGGACAAACCTCAATTTTCTGATCTTACAGCTCATCATTTCAGCTGTCCCCAAATAAACTAATAATCAACTAGTTCTCTAGAGCTGAGTCATCTTTCACCTTCTCTTATTCCCAGCAACCAGACATCAAAGTGTACACTTCAAAAAGTCATAATGGAAATGGCTGTCTTTCTGCCTTCAGTGATGAACCTTGAGTTGTCAGACATTTCCTTTGCTTTTCCTTTCACCAAGTTAAACATGCTGTTGAAGCCAATCAAATAATCAATTTTTTAACACTTTAAAATATTTGCTTTTAGGTCTAGACATTGCATTTTTACTAATTTAGGCACTGTATTTCTGTTACAACTGTGCTGGTCCTGAATCCGCTGAACTGAATCTCATGTATAGACTCATTTCTTTAGAGTGATTTGCAAAGGATTTTTGTCATCATTGAGGTATGTGTGATGCAAGGGGCTGGACACTCAAACTGGTGACGTTCGTGTCCCACAGAGCCTGTGATATAAATTAACATATTCAACAGGGGATACAAATAAATGAGTGTAAAGTGCTCTGTACTTGAAGTATGGGCCTGCTGAAAAGTGTGCAATAGGGTAATCTTCTCTATTCTTCTCAGACCAAGTTAGGTAGCTGGTAGGCAAACTCTCTTCCTGTTTCCTTTCTGAAAAGTTTGAAGACAATGGTTGTTGAAGTCCCTCAGTGACTACTGTAGCCAATTCATGTACTTCATCTTTCTTACCATCAATCAATCAGTCAGGGCTCTTTGTTGTTCCTTTATATCTACACCAGTATAAGAAAGAATATGAAACTGCAACTTAAAAAATGTTTTTGTTTTGTTTTTCATCTAGCATTCGTCTACTAGTTTTTAAAAAAACAAAACAAACCCACAAATGCTAGCAAGTCTTCATGGCAAACATCTCTACCAAGGGAGCAATTCACCATAGCACACTTCTGCGATACTTTATCCAGCCAGAATGTTCTCAACTATCCTATCCCTGCACTATGGCCTGCTAAAAGAAGAGCTTTGAGCACTATAGTGCAGAGTCTTTACCTTTCTCTTTTGAACTCATGTCCATGCTGCAAATCTTCAATATAGAGATAGAATAAGATAAAATTTATAAAACATCATGTAAAAGCAACATAAGCTTTCATTACTCAGGGGCCGTGAGCACCTCTTCTTTAAAAAAAAAATATAAATGCTTATGTATGGGACAGAATCTTTAGTTCCTAAACAAAAAAATTAAATCCATTAACAGCGTGAGGGTTGGATTTTCAGTCTTGTCAGTCTAATGTTCAGACAGCAGCTATTCCTACCTGACTGTCATAAAGCCAACCCAAGAATAATTAGGAGGGGAAGGAGGGAAGGGTATATTTTCAAACGAGTTTTTTACTTGCTACATAGTTTTTAGCCTGTAAGATAAACCAGCTATGTATTTCAAATGCTTCTTCACAACCATGTAGTTTGGGCAGGGAGGCAGAGAAGAAAGGGGAACTTATTCCTCCCCCTTCTCCTCTCACTCCAGAAAAAAACCTTCCAAGAACTGGGCCTTCTAAAAATTTGCACAGGTGCTTGGACTTAGAGTATTTATTTCTTCTGCTTTTTAAGCCATCTTCCACCCACAAAGGTAGAAACAGAGGAAAGCCTTTTGCTAACTGAAGCCAATTGGCTCCCTTTGTACCTTTTCACTGGGATGCCAATACAGAAGAAATATATCAGAAACCTGAGCAAGACAGCTTGAAAATAGTAACTTGCTTATTGAAAGGCTCAAGTGAAAATTAGACTGTCTTGAAAATTTAGGGCAAAATATGTACTGGAGAATATTTTTAAAGTCTTTTTCAGTCATCCATCTATGAACCTAACTACTTCCCCCC
>NW_009612066.1:0-18618 GCF_000690535.1 Cariama cristata
ATGGCAGGGGGTTTGGAACTAGATGATCTGTAAGGTCCCTACCAACCCAAACCATTCCGTGATTCTATTTGTTGTAACTACAAGATGTCAACATTTAAACAAAGAAAGAACTGCACGTACTGTTTTTTTTTTTAAATCTTTTTAGTTATGTATTTAAAACTACTTCTTTGCAAGAATAGACCATCTAACCTTTCTTTTCTTAAGCTATCTTCAATAGATTGCATTGCCAAGATTTGAATTTCATGGGACTTCTCAGGCTGAGACACCTGTGCAAACATGCAGCCACTGTAATTCTATCACTTATTTTAGATGTTTATATATCATCATCACAGAGGTACCTAGGTACCTTGCAGCAGTGAAAGCTGCCTTCTGGAAATTAATCAAATTAACAAACCCTCTCCTCACCTCACTAATTACTTCATCAAGAAGAAATCAACAGGAATTGCGCGTTCTCAGAGGGCCCAAACACTAAAGCTTGGTAAGTCACAGCCAGGATCAACATCCATGTCCTCTTATGAAAACAGGTTGATAAATATTGTTTACTAAGGGAGATATATGTGGCAGGAAAACCTAGACTTTGAAACATTTTGGAAAATTCCAGAAGTAACACAAACATTTATGTGAAATAAACAAAGCAGTTTGGTAATAATATCTTTTCTTAAAATATTTTTTTACCATTGGTTGTGGCACAGAAGCTGCATTTCACATAAGAAGGTGAAATGGAAATTTGCTAGAAATTAATTTCAACCAAACCTAAAATTAATTGACGTATTGCAGCCTAAAAGGGTGTACAAAGAAAAATGAACCAAGAATCACACATTCTAATTGTTGATAAATACAGCTGATGTTAAAATGTTTCATTTTAATAATGAAATAGATTAAAAAGAACCTAATAAAAGAAACATTGTAACAGCTAGATTTTTTATTTAATTATGTCTTGAAAAGCAATATGAAATCAACTTCAAGTAGCTAGCTGGAGGGACCTATATTCCCTCTTTGAATGGAACTAGAAACAGTCAGTAGTTGTGGAATTCTGACTATTAGCAAATAATGATGAACTGGGGTAAATATTTTTTTTTAGTAGTAACCAAAATGAATTCAGCACTTGCTGGCTTGAGCAAATGTAAGAGAAGATAAGCAGCCACCGTGGGGCACCATGCAACAGGTTATAAATGTGAACATGAGGTTAGGGCCATGTTCATGGCTAAGGGATACTGAAGCTCAGTAAAAATGACATTTCTGTATGTTCAGTCAAGAAACTATGTTCTCTGAAACGTCATTAATACAATTAACCTCTTCTTTCCTGATCCTGCAAAGTTCTTTCTGAGCTGCCATAATTCCATGCACAGTGATTTTATATTGATAGGTATACCGAGTAAATAGGCAGAAAAGTATATACAATCATTAGACATACTCAGCCAACTGGAAATTGTTTGTGGAGAAAAGTGTAGTTTAACTATTAGAAAACAGTGTTTATGGTGCCTCATATTTCTATACTCTGATATTAATAGAGTATAAGGTGTTCTTTATTATACTACCACTCAATTGAAATTTTACATGGGAAATTTAGGAAAAGTTCTTGGGGTTTGGCATTATCTGAGGACAACATTAGACAGGGGGTTCACTGGGATGGATTGTGGCAATATATTGTATCTAAGTCACAACCAAATTGTGGTGGCTTGTTTACTGGGGAAGGATTGATTGTAAATGTGTGCAGCTTTTCAACTGTGGGGTTTAGTTCAGCAATCTGCCAAACATACTTCTAATTTATATCTGTACCCCATTCCTGTATTTCTAAATTATATACTGACATGCCTGATCTCCTTTCCTGCACCCTTATCAATGATGACTTTGTATTTGGCTTTCTAAAATAATTCTGGAGCAAAAGGCATTTTCAGGATTCAGAATAAGGCCATAGGGGCTTTTATATAAGCTGTTTCTCCCTTGTCATTATAAAGTGATCATAGTTGGAAAAGCCCCTGTTACCATCCTCTGCTCATGGTTTCTGCTGTATGGGACCATTCAAAGTTGACCAAAATTTAGTGACTTACACTGAACAAAACCACTGACAACTCTGGTGCTGAACTCAGGGGATACTGAAGGCAAACTCAGTTACGTTCTCTCCAACCAGCCTTCAATGTTTTTCAGCCCTGAACTTTCTCAACGCATCCTTCTGGTTAAAAAAAAAGACCTATCAAGAGTACACCAATTCTTGTCAGAGTTTTTTAATTTCAACTCCTAAATGCTAACACCTCTCCCATGTTAGATAATGTGTCATACGTTATCTCTGAAAAGAGCTAGAAAATGACTGCATTTCAAATTATATTGGTTAACACCAATTATCTGACATCCTGTTTAAATGCTAGTTGAATCTAGCATTCCATATAATGATCCCAATACAAAACCTAGTAACTTCTGATTGTAGTTTTGAAAAACAACTAAATGTGGGGATTGTGAGCTAAATGACAGGTAGTGGAATATAGACAAATTAGCTTTATCTCTTTGGACTTAGTATTTTATTATGAACTGACCAAAGCATTTTGAAGATAATTAATAGTGTGTGTTATGTCTATACTGCACAATATCATGGCTTAGCACTAAGAAAACTACACTAGGCAGAATAAGGAAGATAACTGCAATAGCAAATTATTCCCCTTGGGTGAAACTGTACCTCTTTGTGCTAGTTTGGTGCCTGCACACATCTCTGCATTGTGGAATACTACCCTGTGACCGCTTATGCACACTCATTTTAGGATTTTGAAATTAAGATATATTTTGATCACTTCAGCTACTGCAGAGAAAAATTATTTTCACTCTGTAAGTAAAGTGTAAATATATATACACAAGTATATCTGAATGTATGCAGGTTCCATTGTGGTGGCCAAGAGCAAACCAAATACATAATCTCTTTTCCAAGAGAGAAAAGAGATCTTTTTTTCCTTATAACCAGCATCCATGTCATTGCTGGGTTAAATGGTTATTTTTAATGAAACTATACATGGAGTGTACACGTGGAATTTCATCACCATATTCCATAAATGTTTAAAGAAGTTTTGCTCTTTCTTTACTCAGATTAATGGCCTGAGATTACAGTTCTTATTTAGAGAGTGACTCCATTACAGTCTGAGAGCATTTGGCATTAAACAGTGCCAGTTTGTACTTTATATCATTAATTACTTGCTGCACACCCTCTCTTCTTGTATCCTAGAAAGATGCACTGGAGGATGTATCATAGGAACACTGGGATCAGAAGAGCTGCAATCATGCAACATAAATGTGAGCTACTTGTCCAGTCATGTTCTATTGCCTCACATCACATCAAAAAAGCAGTGTAAGAAGCAAAAGCAAATTAAACAGAATGTATTAAAAGTGATATTTTAATTGGGTCTCATCCATTCATAGAACTCTAAAGATTTAGAAACTCTCAGGGGTTTGATCCAGCCTTTGCCAACTGTTGTTCTTAAGGGAAACCAGTTACTGTCACAAGTGGCAGGTAAGAGTTATGCCGCCTTCCTGTCCCCTTCAAACACAAACTTAAAAACAAACCCCAAAACACCTCAACTCTCAGTTTAGTGGGGTTTTTTAATTAATTTAGGAATTATTTCTTAAAGCGAAACAGGCTGTTCAGATATATTTGTTCAGCTATTAATTTGGAATTAATTTCCTTACATAGATCCTTTCTTTGCATCTTGCTTACATATTGGCCTCTTTTTCTTCAAACCTGAGATCAGGGTTACACGAATCAGACCTAATTCCCATGAAGATACTGCTGTGAAATACCCATGACAGCAAAGACCAGAACAAGAGCATAGACTCACGTCCCTGTATTACTTTGCTAAGCTAAATATAGATGACTGGACCAATTCCAATCTTCTTAGAAAATATTATGGAAATAAAACTTTAATTTGTATGTGTACTGGGATGCACTAGGGATGACGCATGGAAGTTCACTACCAGAAGAAGTGGTTAGGTCCTGTTGTATGACTTGAGCAGATAAAAAAAAAAAGGGAGATTCCCTGATTTTTCTGAAAGCTCAAGTAATCTCCATTTAGCTTGACAGCTCAAGCACTTTATGATCCACTCCATGGGACTCTGAACTAAAACCAGTTAAAACTTAACAGAAGCACTGTGAGTCTTCCCTGTTTAATAGAAACGCCATGCCTGACCTGTGGTTGTAGTTTTGACAGCCTGCTTGTACCACCATCAGCTGAGAAGTAAACAATAATCCTCACCTTTATGTAAACTTTAAGACCTTCCCACACTTCAGCTTCTGTGGGATGAAAAGGCATTAATGTCAAAGAATAATTGGATTCTAACCATTGCCAGTTCTCAGAAAGCTGGACAGAACATAAGGGAGAGCCTAAGCCTCCATCTAGCAGTTCCTTCACTGGGATAAATAGTCTTACATCTTGTTAACCTTCTTTCATAGTGATCTAGTTACATAAACTTTGCCACAATTACATACATGTCATCTGTACACAGTAAGGATTCAATAGGTGAATAGAATGAACGCAACTGAAGCTCTCATACTGTCTGTTTTGAGTTTGTAAGTCTGAAATACTACTTTGATTCAGACCAATATGATGTGAATAATTTTCTATAATGGCTATTTTCAATGACTATTTAGAATAGAGAAGGAACCATGGGTAAGAATTTAATTTCAGAAATCTGGAACCGTTGCTTACACCAACAGAACCATCACAGGTTTGCATTGGGCCCATGTTTTCCTGCTAGTTTTATTCCTGCCTGCATTTCTGGCAGGCTGCCCTTCAGATCAGATTTATGACTTCTGGACCAAGATCAAATTTAGAAAAAAATAGATTTATTTTGCTGCTATAAAGAAAAGGGATCAGAGAAAGGATACAAAAAGATGGGTGATGTGCCTAGTGTGAGAATTCAGCAAAATTGATATTTTCAGTGACATTTTAGATAGGGCAATATTGCATTTGTCAGTGTCAGAAGAGAGGTATTTGCAGCAATTAAGATGATGAAAGCCTGAATAAATTTTGTTTAAAGATAGGTAAAGAAGACCATAGGTTGTGAATTTTATTCAAAAGCACATGTCAAGATCCAGGTACAGTAGAAGGGTTGACCTAGGAAGAAGATCAAACTGAACGTGAAACCCAGGATATGGGCTAGGGAAAACAGTGGCATCATTCCTAGTGACTAAGAAAGGAAAAAAGATTGAGAAATATAGAAATAAGAGGGCTTTTATTTTTTTTGGCCATGTTGAATGTAAATGACTAGTTGCATGAAGTTAGGAAAAGAGAGACAATCCAAGATTTTTATTTGGACATGAAGAGAGAAATGTACAGTGGAGACATCTGTGAGGCATTGACACAAATAGTGTAGCTGAAATTGCATTTGCAAATCACATTGCTCAAAGATAAATTATAGGGAGAAAGAATAAACAAATGCAGTTTTGTGGAATGCTTATACAAAGCTGGAGGGAGAACATGAAGGATTCTTCAGCTTCTCCCCAGAAGAGCACTTATGGAGGACAAGAATCAGTACTAGAGACAGTCTTACAGTCCAAGGAAGGACAAGACATAAAGAAGAACATGGCTGAGTCTCAGCTGATAAATCAAACAGTATAAGGATCTAGGGTAATGATGATTTCAGCTTCTGATGGTAAAATAATCTTGAATTGTGTCTACCATAGACATGGACAGCAAAAGAAATGGTTGTCTGATACGAATATTTTCATGTTGTAGTTTTGGCCTTTTGTATAATACTGTACTTTCTGTTGTGTCATCCAGTTTTTGAGGGTCTTCAAAAATAAAATGCTGTCTGCTTTATCTGAATACTAACACTACCATAAAAGTGGATATTTGCCATTGCAATACATAACATACATTTTGATAATTTAGTCTGTTTATTTTTATTTTTTTTTTAATACTTGGAAGTAAATGAATGAATTCAGTCTTTCTGGAGGCAGAGGGACTTCCATTTAGCTCAAATCAGAGGAAAGCTGTTTTGAAGATGGAAAGAATGAAATAGAATGCCAAGAGAAATGGAGCTGGGAAGAATGGAGGAACAATTAATGTGAAGAGCTTATTGAATAAGTCCAATAGAATTTTCTTTTGTTTTGCGAAGGTGTTTTTTTTCTTCACTTTCTTATGCCCAGCTCACAGTTGCCCTGAAACATCACATGAGCTCCCTTTGCCCTGCTCTGAGCAGAGCTGCACCCTGCAATAATTAATCAGAACTTTTCAGATTGAGCAATATTTTAAAAAAAATCAAATTCCCTTCTTTCAGTTGCTTTTTCTGCCAGACAAACCCATAAAAATCTTAGCCACATTGTTTATTGAGTCTGAAGGATTTTGCTGCTCATAAAAGACACAATCACCCCCTTAGACCATCGATCTCTGCTTTGGTGTACTGCTTCTCTCTGGATTGGCAGGGAGCTGAAAGTGACATCAGTCTACAGGGCTTTAGATCTAATGCTCCCGTGTGCGTCAGGTAATCCAATTGAGTTCTTATATGTTGACGGACCCAGAGATTTATATTGAGCCACTTCCTAAAAGCTGACTCTTATTACCTGGTGGGTGAACTATCAAAAAAAAAAAAAAAATTAAAAAAAAAATAAAAAGAAGACGTGTAAACAGCCTCAGCAGACATGACGTTGCCATCAACTTCAAACCAGGAGCTGCTAGGCTTGGCTTGCAAGTAAGAGAAGGAACCTTACTGTTTACTTGCGTAGCCACTTGCCAGACCATACAGTGCTTAGTTACGAGATATAAACAAAGCAGTAGACAGAAAGGAAGAAAGAGAAAGAAAGAAAGAGAGAAGACAGAAGGAAAGAAAGAAAGAAAAAGAGACAAAACCCAAGAAACAGAAGTCCAAGCAAGTCCTGAATATGTTTAATGTGACATTTACAACTATGATGATCTAAACAATCGTCTTGGGCATTGTAGACAAGATTTCAGACTATTCTGGATGCAGCATCTGTCCAACTTGGACAGGTAGGTTCTTACGTATTTCTCATAATCTCATTATCAATTAAATAAGTATTAAAGCATTCATCTTCTTGGCTTTGTACAGCAGTATCTAATATTTACCCTGTTGGGTTTTGTTTTACATTAAAGCTCATTTCATTTCTCTCAAGTCATCAGCTAATTCTGATTATAAGGCTGCTTGCTTGTTGAAAAATGGTAACATAGAGTTGGTCAGATTGTGGTCCAGAATGTCAGTGCTCAGTCCATCGTGCCTTCTTCGGGAGTTAGAAACATTCATCTATGACAGAATTTCACTGATAAAAATTTGGAGTACCTCAGACTATTTTTATTTTCTGTTGAAGACGAAGGAATAAAAGGCACTAAATTGTTACTGCTTTTATGGCAAGGATAAGCCTTCATTTGTATAACACAGTTCACATGATTCTGGAAAACATGTTTAAGTACATTATTTATTCATGGATTTATACTGAGTACTATTATTTAGGAAACAGCACTGAACTCCAAACACCAGAAAGATTACCAGTCATTACAACCTGGGACTAAAGACTCTCAATTAAGAAACTGGTTTCCTAATTTCTTCTCTACTGCTCTCTAAGTGTTTTTAGGCAAGTCCCTGCATTACAGTTTGCAGTTTCTAAAATAAAAGCAGCCTTATTTTATGAAAGTTTTGTCATATGCTTCATAAACATTGCTGATTTAGAAATTTTTAGATGGAAATTCCAGAGGAACACAAATAATGGTAATCTACTATTTACATCTGAAGTGGATCACTAATGATAGCAAACTGCATCATCCTCAGTGATGTGGTGAAAGAAGGCACTGAGACTTTCTCAGGTGACAGAGCCTGTCAGCATCAGAATCAAGATCAGAAGCTTTGGGCAGCTCTCTACTGCAAACAAAGGTATAACTATGACACTTTCAGGACTCAAAAAATAGCTTTAGAGTACCTGTTTAACATATTAACAATAGGCAAACTACAACGGCATTGACTACAGTAAGATTAGCTGCTTGATAAGCTATGGAGAGACTTTGGGAAACCTGGACAGTATAGGCTAAAATCATAGCTCTTCATCTTTAATTTGGAACTTCATTTTTTCTTTGGCACCTGAAGAAGGTAGAGTAAAGCCTTCTCAGGTTCTTTTACATATGTTGTGATGCTACTTTTTAACCTCAGCATCAGCCCATCATTTGACTCTTCATTCCCATTTCCTACGTCTGGAACAAGGCTGCCTCATTGCAGAGAATTACATAATGCCTAAAAAAAGGACATAAGCCAATAAACATAACAAAGAAATGCTACTATGGTGCTTGAGTTCTGAAATTCACAGTTAGGTTCCTTTTGAAGTAAAGAGGAAATTAGAACTTGGCCTTGTAAGTCTGATTCTGTAGGGTGCTGAGTTCTTCCACATTTTCTTTTGGCATCAAAAACATTTTGTATCTTTGAGGAACAATGTCCATAGACGACGTAATAAAGCCACACCTTTAACACCCTTACCACTCAGCTCATGAAATTCACTACAGAGAGGCACATAACCACACTGTTCAGGAATCAGATTTCAACTCTCTCCTTCAAAGATTAGACTTTTAAAAAACTAGTTCAACCCATGAGAAGTTTATGATTTCCTAGCAATTAAATTTGGCTTTCTTCAGCAATGGAATTTTATCCCCCTTGAGTGCTGAATACTTTGCAATAGTCTGTTTAATTCTCCTATTGATTAAAGTGCATGTTTCTCAAAAGGAAATAAAATAATGTACATTAGAGGGTGAAAAAATATCATATAATGAAGGCTGTATCATTACAGCTATAAATTCTGTGGCATAATCTTTCTAAGGAAAAGTCATGCTTTAGCAACAAGTCAACTCCCTTATTGACTTGTTAGTGTTTACAGATTTGGATCCACCTATCTACGTTATTTGAACACAATTTTTTAACATCATTTAAAGTGTTTATTCAAATTATAAACCCATAAATTTCCACCCCATATTTCAGAGAGTTGAATTTCATACATAATGAGATTCGTCTTTCTGGTATGAGAAATACAGTGTATTCTCTCCAAAATTATAATAACAAGTGTACAATGAGTCAGAGTATAAAATTTGTATATGGAATATATGTGAATAAATCAGGTTATGATTTAAATTAATTTTAAACTAAAGGTTTCAAAAAATGTGCTCTTTTCAGTCTCTTCCAACTTTTCCTGTAGCTAAAATTTATTGGTATTTTATGGGCAATTATCATTGAAATATAGTAGGTTTTACTCAAGCAAAGTAATTAGTAATTTTCCAGCTTTTTTTTCCAGTTACTATGCTTATATTTCCAGGTAAAAAACATGTTGTCATGAATGATAACATGCATCAAGAACTGACTTTAAATGTATTAAGGGGTTATTGTATTGGCCCTAAGATGCATTATATACACAAGAAGCTGAGAGTTTAATTTAGACATTTTAAAAAGTCTGAAGTACACAGTGAGGGCATCTAATCTCCCCAGATTCTTTCCTTTTTTGTTTCTCTAAAATATTCACACAGTTATGATTAAGACATTATATTATAGTTATTTTCAATACAGTTTTTTCTGTATTTCCCCTAAGATTATCAGTAACAGTCATTAGTTTGGTGATAGCAACAACATTCCCTTAATACAATTTCAACAACATTTTAATATATTTGAAAATTTAATGTTTGAGAATTTACTTGGGTTTTCAATTTTAAATGTTATAGATGAATAATGCCTATAAAACTCAATATCTTTAGTTGTCATTTCTTAGTAAATAATTTCTATACAGTATTTTTGATAAGCTTAATTTGTCTTATGGAAGAGTACTGTTCTTCAAAAACAAAATATAACCTGAAGTATTTAACTAGAACTGTCATCAACAGAATAGATTCGGTCAGACCCTATCCAAAGCTCACAGTTACAGACTGAAGTGATCATCTTCTTTCCTCTGTAGCCAATTTCATATTACAGTTTTGTGGATTGTTATGAATCAGATGTAAAACAAAACAGGTTTAAGGTTCTCACTGACAGACACTTTAGTCCCAGCTTTAAGTGCTTCTTCAGTATCTCATAACTACCTAGTCCTAGTTATTTTGGAGAGTAACACCTCTCAAAATCTCCATACAGTCTTCCAAATCAGAGGATTTGGATATAATTTTTTTTAAGAAGCAAATACCATGCAGCCTTGAGGAACAAAAGATTGTGATCCTCATATGAAAATTGTTCATTTAAGAATATTTAAGTGTAGACACTCTTGAGTGGGGCAGAATTATTTCAATGATCCCAAACTGTCTGTAGAGACCCAGAATCAGTTTAATACTTATGTACTATGCAATAATCTTGTGACTCTGTAAAAAGCAAGGCCTATCTTCCCATTTCAATTCAGAAATTATTCTGCACATGAAATATTTAATCTGTATGCATACTAGGATAATTTTCAATTTCAAAAATGTCTCTACATTCACATTTATAACTATATAATATTTGAGTGCATAAAGGACATCAGTTAAGTATCTTCCTGTAGATGGCGTCTACAGAATGCAGAGGTGATTCTGGCCCTGGTTCAGATTCATGCCAAACGCTGTCCCTGCCACCACGACTCAGGGAAGTTACAGGCAGTGAGATTGATCTGTTCCTTCTACATCTGTGACTACAGAAAGTTCTGCCTTCGTCATGTCACATTAATGTACTGCTAGGCTCAGGACAGACTGTTCGTAAATTCTGTAAATGTACTTTGGAATTATCACTGAGATTTCAAAACTATAGCTCAATCCAAATGTTAATATTGGCCCTATTTTTAATCCCCCAGATTTTGTGTTCCAAGTTTGAATTATTGCACAGCAAGTCCTGAGATAGGCTGCAAGAACTTTTCTTAGAGTATTTGGAATAGTTAGCATTAAAAAAGAATTTGTCTTGCTCTTAGTTAGATATTATTTGTGTTTTAATTTACTTCTAGTCTTCAATGAATTTTCAGTCCCTTTTGATGAAGTTTCTGAACTCTTGTGTCATAAAGATGTAAAGATACAAATTCACCACTGGGCTACTCTTAAACATAAGGCACTTCAAAGCAATGCATTACTCTAAATTTTTAACCTTTGAGGGGTGGAACCACAGAGGAAAATCAAGAGATAGGATAGACAGACTGATTTTATCTAGGTCGAAGTCTTCACCTGGGTGTGTTCAGAAATTGCATTACTTGATATGTTAATTAATCCATTGTCCAGCACCTCATGTCAAGTAAAAGGATACTGATTTAAAATGATTTTTTCTAGTTGCTTTTAATTCTAAAATATCTTTAAGAATTAGCAAGTCTGTCTTGCTAATCTGTCTGCTGTGGACCCCTTTTCAGCCCTTAAAATCAGTCTGTTAGCCCTCTAACACCCTAGGAAAATGTCACCTCAAGTTCCCATTTTGCTGGCATTTGATCAGCTTAGATTTGAAAGCAGATTGTTTGACATCTTGCAGAATAGCACGTGAGGTCCTCTGGCTAAGTCCCTTCTTCCAAAAAGTGGTTTTTTCCCCACTTCATCTTGCTGCCACTGATAAAAGAATTTTTGCCTTTGGCTATACTGAAGCAGGACTGGGTCCCCTTCGTTTTGGTCATTTATCTACAGGAGGTGCTTTTAGACTGTCAGATAGCACCTGAGGCCTAAAGGGGATTGCTAGACATCGCTAAGAAATTGGAGTACAACAGCTGAAAGGGATAGAAGGCTAAGAAAAATACTGTATCTACAGAAAGTTGGCTAAAGACCGTCTTTTTATAGACTTGTGTGTAGTTTTATTGGTGTGTCTTTCAACGCAGCACTAGAAGAAGCAATTCCTGGTTTCTAAGGTTGCCCTTGAAAGTGACCAATGGAGATTCAGATACTTCCATACAGTGTAGTCATTACATTAAGAAAAATCAGTATTAGCCAACTTCATGTGTCTTCATGTGCAGTGGGTTTACACCAGCTTACACATACTGTTATAAGTAGACAACTTTTTCTGGATATAGTGGTGCAAATGGAAGAGGTTACACTCCAAAGCCCCTCTCACTTGCCTGTCAGTACAAGCCTACACTCATATTCTGTTAGTGAGGTTAGTGGCTGAGCTTAGCAACCTCTCAGATCTGTTAGAGGACCTACTTATGTGGCCTCTCTCTGGCTGACTCATGTCAAAATCAATTAGTCACCTCTAGTAGAGGGGCTGTGATGGGCATTTCTGTCCAAACCATAAACAGGCCATACACCTTTCTCAGACACAACTGTTTACAAAATCTACATCTTTTTACACTCTTCAACAATTTAAAAGCTAGTTAAGCTTCCAGCTAGGTATTTTGCAATATACAGATAGAGTAATGAAGCAGAACTGGATGTTCAGTCAGAAGAAAGACAAGACCTCTGCAAGAACAGCTTCCAGGCAGTAAAAATTGAAAGGCATTTCTGGTTTGATAGAAGCCTTTCCAGTTCACAGAATGCTTGGTTCCTACCCAAGGTTAATCCTTTGTTGTTGTTGTGTTTATACACAAACTTTTTGCCAAAGTTCTCATTTCCAGTTGTTCTTCAGGATGCTCAAATGGGGCATATCTGTTCTGGCTTCATGCCTTTAAAGTAGACCAGAAACAAACTTGACCCCATATTTTCAAAACCTAAATGTGATTTCTTCTTCCTCATCATCTTATTCACTGCTGTGTCCTGTGATATCCCTTCTTCATCTGTTTTTTCACCATGATCCAAGTAATGGATTAAGATTTTCATGCTATAGAAACTGATTCTACAGCTGAACCAACTCCCCAGTAAACTCCCTCAGACAGGCTTGTGTGAAAAGGGCTGTCATTTCATTAGGAATCCAGATGCCCTGTTCCTCTTGAGGATGTTTAATTCACATGACTGTGTTTGATAAGGGAAGGTCAGTTTCCCTCAAAAGTAATAGTTTCTAGCTCTTTTGTTGTCTTTATACAGTCAAAAAAGTAGAAAAAGTAAAGATGCAGGTTGACAAAAGACAAGTTGCTCCCTTACAGTTTACTAAATAATATTGCCAAATCTAATAAAGCCAAATTGCATGTAAAGTGACCCTGGCATATGAATTTACTAATGTGTGATTGTTATTAAGTGTTAAATTCAGATGCAAATCTGTAGTTCATTATCTTTTATAATCAATTCAATTTCTTTCATTGACCCTAGATTTCAATGACTATTTGGACAAAAGTTGCACATACGATAAAACAAAATGTACCAAAATAGAATAAAATAATTTAGAAAGAAATCTGATAAATAGGTGGATGTTTGTGGCAAAAAGATGGGTTAGCCTCACCTCAGTGTACCTTTCATATCTATGCAAGAAGAGTAGATTAAATTCTTCCACGGGAAAATCTATTGACTTGAAACAGCCCACATAAGGAATGAATATGTTGCAAAGATTAGAATGGGGAGGATATTTTAGGCTAATTTGCGTAGTTGGATGGCACTACCTTCTTCATAGAAGTCAGCAGAAGATTTGTCTTTGACCTCAGAGCACAAATTGGCACTGAAAGCCCTTTGCTACTTTTTCCAGGCACAAAAATGTTAACCTTTATATCCTGGCCAAACTCCAAAGTGGGTGATTACATTCTGCTGCTCTAATTTTTCCCTGCAGGCTCAACCAGATCTAGCAATATTTCCTGATGTGTAGTGTTACTGTGAACAATCAAGTCCCATTTTGCAAGGTTATTGTTGACTTTCCTTCTTGCCTCCTAATATGTCTGCTTTGCCTTATCAGTCATAGCTTGTTTGAAGGTCAGAATTGTTTGGTTCTGGATCACAACTTTTATTAAATTGGGGGACCATTAATATGTGCAGTGCTACAACAATAACAATGTCTTTACATAATTTTTACTCTCATATCATATACATAGTGTAGCCTGGCTATAAAAGGAAATTAAATGTATTTTTTCCCCCAAGCACTCACACAGTTATATTTTTGTCAAATATCACATCATGCTAGTCTTGAAAACCAAAAGTAAAAAATACAGCCCAAAATTACAGGGCATTCTGAGTGTGTTTAAAACTCAGTTGCCAATTTGCTTGTAAAATAACACATCACTTACCTCTACATTGCATTAAAGCAATAATTTATTATACTTTAAAGAGATTATGATTTCCATGGCCATACAATCTAATAATTTTTGGAAGAAGTTTGTACATCATTATATGAATTCTGTTAGCAGAATTCATTTAATTCATACTTAGTATTGATCTAAGACATTAATTTTATTCTTAGAAAAAGCATTCACTACAAAAGTTAAGCAGCTCTGGTGTAACTGCTGATTTCACTTTGGCTCTATATAGCTGTAATGCCTGCACTCTGGATAGTTGCTTATTGAGTGACTTAAGTTAGAAATATCAGCACTGAAATCACTTGGTATAAGCACTTCTACATAAAAAAGAGGATACAGTGCTCCCTCCCCCAGCATGGTCTCAAATAAAAGAGCACTAAGTACAGTATGGTGGATCACCCATACGGAGAAGCCACACAGATTCTAGCTCTGGGGACGTGAATTGGTTTCTTAGTCTCAGTACCACAGGGTTAAATGAAATGTTACCACAGTAATTTATTATTAAGAGAAATGGTGATGGCTTAGATTAAGAAGATTTGTCTGTCTCTTCTAATTAAGGTTAAGTTCTTAAGAAGCTTTACTATCCTTTGAAGATACAGAGACTAAAATTAGGACTCTGGTTCTGTTTAAAATGTCACTAGGTTGGTCCATAATCCTGTAGTGACTGCAGCAAGGGATCATTCTTCCAATGTTGTGATTCCTTGTTTGGAAGCTAGTGAGCCAGGACAAGACCCCATGAATCAAAGTCTGAGTAGTCTATTAATCAGCAACAAGTCGGTCCTGCAGAACATCGTAATGCTTTGTAGTGACCCCTTGAAGACTGCATAGTAAACAGGAAGCTGGCAAAGAAATCAGCTGTAAGACACAGTAAATTCTATTGCAGGCAGAGAGCAAATGGTAGCAGTAAGTGGGCTGTGTACAGAGGGTGAAGAAATGGTTAGGGGGGAAGATCTGTTTTCAGGCTGCGAGTGAAGTCATTTTACAGTGGCATTTATAATCCTATACGTGACAATAGCATCCTAGGCTCTAGTGTCCTCACTTGGTGGTCTACAGACAATGTCAAAACCTCAAAGCAATAGACTTTTCTTCCAACTTTTCTTATTCTGCCTCTATTTACACAGCATACAATGAACCTATGGAGCTCATTGTTACAGGATAGTAACAGCAAAAGCATAAATTTAGTTCAAAAATTTTTAGCAAATTTTAAGCTTGGATTCAGTTTTCCTTACAGATGCGTAGACATAGAGCAGCTCTGCCAAGATTAGTAAATTCCAGAAATGTAAACTGGTGAGATGGAAAAATCAGACCCGTTTATGAAGAACAAAACCTTCTTTGACAATATTTAGTATGATAAAACATTTGAAGGAAAAGAAGCCTTGATACTTCAAGTCACAAGTTGGTTTCTAGTTGGCTGGGATTAGGAAAATACTTTTCCAATAGGTAAGACATTAAATTATGATTCACTACAGGATGCCTTTCTGTAAATGATTTGATGCTGCATTGCAGGTGAGACAAAACAGGGAGAGTGTGTGGACCAACATTCTTCTGCAGTATGCCAGGTCTTACATACTCGTCAGATAGAACAGTGTGCTGGGAGCCACTAAATTGCTATTCAGCAGCTCACAGAGGAAATCATCTTTTAATTTGGTTTAGTGAAACAAATCAAGTTTATATGTATATTGGTATGGATGAACTGCAAGTTCTGAGTTTCAGGTATCTGACCAAGAAAATCTCTCATCAATGAATTCAGTAAGAGTCTACAAGCTTTCACTGATCAATCTGTAGAGCAATGAATGAAACTCAATTGCTCTGTTGGACTGTGTTTATAAACCTTTCATGTTACAGTGCATCTCTTTTGCTTTGCCATTCTTTTTCTCTTACATTAACTGTGTCATGTTTTTATAGACAAAAGCATCCAATTAAGCAACAAAATCAATGCCCTACCAGACAGATAACCACTCACAAAGTTTGAACAGCACGTACTCATGAAGAATCTCCTGAGTAAAATCTATCTGCCCCACAGACTCTTGTGAATAGTTTCAGTGATGAGTAAAAAGGCTCAAAAAGATGACAGGAAGTCACTTAGTTCAGTCCCCTTTATTTACTCTTACTCAGATTAAGATAAGGGTGAATGATACCTACCTTTTGTGACCAAAGAAGCAGGGTGGTTCACAAAGTATTTTTTTATTATGAGAGAAGGGCACAGTTGTAATCAGTATGCTTTGCTTTGAGCAATTCAGTCTACTTTAGCATGTCCAAAACCTGGTTTCTATTGCAGCAGGCATGAGCAGTTCCTGTGTGACACTGGCCGAGGTCCTGTGGGCAAAAGGAAGCCCTTTGGAGGAAGAAGAAATATGGGCACTCTTGTACCTGGCCACAGCGCAGCTCCTGGAGGACCTTCACAAAGGTGAGGTGAAAAGTATCTTCTTATAGTTCTTACTGTTGGAAATTCATTCTTGAGGTATTTTAGCTCTTTTGAGGGTTTGGGGTTTTTTTTGAGACAAAAAGCACTAATGGCAATAATAGCATATTGCTAATGAAAATGAGAAATATTTCAGTGCTGCTGGAATTACATGCAGACCGCTCTGCCTACATAAGAGATCTTCATACAGGTTTGGGTTTTTTTTCCCCAAATTACATGTCAGATATTAATTCATCTAAGTAAGTACAACTACACAGTGGAACAGGTCAGAAGAGTCCTTCCTTAAGTCTGAATAACATACACACACAGGAAGAGCACTGCCAGCTAGGATCATGTCCTTCATGTACTGATAGAGTAGGACAGGCAAATCCACATGGCTCCTCATTCAGCTAGTAAGACTTTTATCCTTGATTATAATTATGTGACTTACCATAATGGCTAGGCAAGTCATCATGATGAATGCTTGCCAAGCAGGCCAGCTGTACAAGAGAGCTCAGCTGAGCAACCTGTCACATTTTGAGAACTGTTTATGACAATGGATATTCCTTTTGAGGAGAGAATGGATGAGATGTGTTCTTACCTCACGAGCATGTAGAAACAAAATACAAAATACTGAAAACAAGTGATGTGTAACTTCTGCTATAGCTGGAGGGGTGAACTTTTATTGCCAACTAGTTTTTAATGGACTGAAACACTATAGCAGGTTGAGTATACCATCAGTTCTCTATTGTCTACTGTAACAAGAGGATAGAATAGCCTAGACAAGACAGGCACCACAAATGTGCAAAGGAGTGCAGCACAGAGATACCCACCTGGATAGATTCAGCTCAGCTCCATCACAATTTATTAACTCTGTGCCAGACACCATGCTCTCCTGATATCTTGTTTTAAAACAAAACAAAACAAAACAAAACAAAACAAAAAAAAAACCCAAAACCAAAAAACTTGTTGGATGTCTATAGAACTGAGATAATCAGCCTATGTTCCTTGTGCTGTATCAGATAAATTTAGGGTATTATGATCAGAAAATGAAGAGTAAAGCAAGAGGAAGTAGGGATGTAGAACCAAGCTGGTCTATAGATCAAGTGCAAGGCTGCTTAAACATGTCTTTAGACAGCTCAAGTCTAGAAGTGATGCCAAATTGGACTCATTCTGAAGCTGAATCCCCAGTGCTCCAGTCTCTTGAAGGGCAGCAAAGGTGAACTGCCCCTGCATAGCATCATCCCAGTTGACTAAGGCGTGTCTCTGGCTCCACATCTCTTACAGCTATACTGCTTCCGGAATCAGCCTCTTCTCAGGGCTAGTACTGCCACATTAGTGCTGCACTGTGCTTGACGAAATAAATGCTAGAGCTGGTGATGGTCAGCACCACTTGCTATAGCAATATTTCCAATGCGTTTGGCCACTGACTGGTTAGGCAGGTATGCTCACTTGTTGGGTGGCCAACATTACAGAAGGCCAGGTAATCTTCATTGAGGCTGAAATACAAGCTGGCTATTCCCTTCTAAAACAGACAAATTTCCCAGCATGTGCTAGTTGTATTTGCATACAATACTACAGAAAATAGGGAAGGAGCAAAAGAGGAGGCTAGCTGATGATTTTAAGACCTTTAATTTTCTAAAGAAGTAAATGCCACAACTGTTGCAATTATCAGTGTTACCTAAGTCTTGAATCTCTGGGTCCTCTGGCTATGCAAACCTCCTAGTTGTATATGAGTTCCCAGCATAACATTTTACCCATTTTTACCATCCATTTTCTTGATATAAAGGTCACCATGCATAAGAACTAAGTAGCCATTTTTTAATATATAATTTTCAAATGCTAAAATACCAAAGCATTTAGGGCATGTTTCTGAGCTCTTCTTCTATGGAGATCTGAATAGACTCTGTTCTCATAGTCTGGACTGAAGACAGTGGTTCCACAGCCAAAATTTTTTTTCTAAATTGCCTGTATTTCCAGGAACCCTATGTCTAAATATTGCCATAGTTAATGTAGCTTTTCCTCTTTCCAAAGTAAACAGATTGATCTTAGATGCTTTTTATCTTTTATTTTTAATGAACATTTTAATGAAATCACTTGGATGTCTTTGGTCAAATTCACTTCAACATATCTACGCAAGTGCGAAGTGTTTGCAGAAGACTGCACATCCTCATCCTTCCATTCACGC
>NW_009612066.1:18649-45255 GCF_000690535.1 Cariama cristata
GCTTCAGACCACTGGGACTGACCTCAGTGCATCTCTGCAGTGATATTTTTTAAGAGTACTCAGCCCTTTACAAGAAGAATCCAGTCCATTACTGAGACATCGTCAAATAGATTTTTTTCAGGAAACAAGAAGGGCAAGTTGTTTCCTAAGGGACAGGGAGCCCAGACCCAAACACGGTTACAAGGGTGGCAGGGCAGGGGCTGTGCCAACGAGGGTCCTATCCTACAGTACCCAAATAAGGTGAGCAGGGCAGGTCTGAGGTTGACAACTGAGAATCCAGACCACCATACAAGTTTGTGGTGACAAGGCAGGTCTGAGGTTGAGCTGGGAAGCTGAGTCACGATCAGGTCTGGTGTGGGCAACCAGGGTCAGACAGCCCAGCGATCACCAGGCAAGCCCACAGTGACAAGGCAAGTCTGAGGTCAGGCTGGGAAGTCAGTCTGTGGGTCAGGATCAGTGAGGTCCACAGTCAGGCAAGGCATGGCTGTGGCTGAGCTGGAGACAGGCACTCCTACACTATACCTCAGGCAGGAACTCAAGGGCCCAGTCTGAGTTTAACTGGAGTCTGGGAGTATGGGTAGAGGATGGGGGTAGGTCCCAAGTGAGGCTGGTCAGGGCCATTAAGTCCTCAGGACCTTGTCAGGTTTAGGAGTTTACATTTATCATTTGAAAACACTTTTGTTTGAAATATCCCCTCTTTTAACAGAACTGACATGCAGACAGAAAGACTAAATGTGAATAATGCTAAAATGATGCTGTTCACATTACTGGTAGAATCTAGCCTACATTTTAGTTTGGATAGTTTTCATATTAGTATTCTGGTAAAAAAATCCCAAAGTTCAGGTTAGTTGGAAATGATGTTTCCACTTGAAGAAAAGCTTAGTAGATTAAAGCACTGGGACTTGGGAATTTTGTTTCTACTGCTACCTCAGCTTCTGTTGACTGACACGGTGTAGTCATCAAAGCTGGGCTCTGCATGAGTTTCTTCATCTGTACAAGGAAATAAAAAGATACTGACTCCTGACACTGACTTCCTGGCAAAGGAACTCGGCTCTGCTAAACACAATACTCTGAAAAAGAGGTTACTAAAATGCAGAGCTGACTGGCTATAAGCAGCACACAGAACAAAAAAATACCATCACAGAGAAGAGATTTGTAACATGGTCATGCAACTTAATGGAAGCTAACATAAAGTCTTTTGCAAATGCCAGCTTCAAAGTATTAATGCTTTATTGGAATGCGTGCTCTTTTCTGATATTCTCTTGTGCTTTGCATGAGATCTACCAAAAATGTCAAGATCTCCATTATCTGCACATGGGATGTAATTCTGCCTTTCCTTAGGCTTCAGAAATCCATTGAAACCAATAGATTGTTTATATGTGTGAAATGATGTAAGAGAGAAATCAAGTCTTTAACCATCACCGAATTCCAGCTGACAAAATCAGCCAGGCATAAATGAATATGATTCCTCTGACTTCTGGGTACATCTCCAGGAAACTTCAGTGATGGGTTTGGCTATGCAGGTGAGATGGCAGCAGTATGATTTTCTGAGTGCACTGAATTCAACACTAAGAACTCCATTATCTTCTTCAACATTTTTCAGACCCTGCCATCTGTGTGATTTGTCCATGGTCAGTACTACTGTCTGCTGAAGGAAATTTGTCCTTCCAAAACCATGCATCTCAGATGGAAGCTGTTCCTTTCAGTGCACCAGAATTGCTCCACAGACAAAGTAAAAACCAGCGCATTGGACTAACAAAGGTGAGGTATATTACAAAATAAATCTTGATGGTACCTTATGAAGACAAGCTTGTGGGTTTTAGTGCAGCATACCAGGTATCTACTGTTAAACTCCATTTCTAATAAGAATAAACAAATTAGGCTACAGTTAGAAAGATTTACATGTGTCTTGCAGCTCACCATTAGATTAGCATGCATGTCAACATCAAAATCAATTTTGAACATCAGTCCTCAAGTTCTGCAGAAATGTATTATTTGTAAAGGCTCACAGAAAGGAAGAATGTTTCTATGAACATGATGTTTGACCAGATATGGTAGCTGTAATCCCAGAAGCAGCAGGACTGGAGTATCTATATAATTAGAGAGTGGAAGCACTCCCAGAAAGTCAGGAATATGTTCAACTTTGTTACCAATTTACTCTTCTTCTCCCTGCCAAATGAGTCTCTCTGGCAAGACAGTAAGATATAACACTCAGGTACCTAAAAGTTTTAAATACCAGTAGGACCACATCAGTGCATACTTCCCTCAGGCAGAACACGGTAGTTTCAGACTCCCACATAACTGATCACTTAGACGCTATGCAGAAACATGAAGCTTTGTAATAGATGGTCCTGACTCCAGTAATCCTCTTCCTGGACATGAGGGTTAGTCAGTCCCACAGGTAGGGGAGAGCTTTAATCACCAATGGGAAAGCTTCAAAACTAAGCTAGTTTTTAAAAAAATATCTGTTTGGCTTCTGCCGTTTTGTGACCAAAGACACAAAAAGATGGTCTCTCTACTACGAGACTTTTCTGTATTTAATGTTGGCTTCATAAAGGGTTTCCTTTTCTGTTTTGACAGATGTTGGTATATTCCTTAGGAATGACCCTGTATTGGTCAGCAGACTACCAGGTTCCTCCAAACCAGGCCAGTAACAAAAACGGTTTTGTTTTCTTTTATTCTGTCTCATATTGGTAGGTTCAAAGATTGAGAGGCATAATCTGAAGTCTCAGTAAGAGGGGCTTTATGTTTTGGACCACTAGAAAGAATTGGAAAGCTTGTGTCAAGGTCCAGATATCACCAAAAATACCAGTTCATCTAAATCAGGGATTTAGTTAGATCTCATCTTTACTTTCTTTTTTTTCCCCTTTTTCTTCAAAAATCAGAATTGTCTCCCATTAAGATGAATTGTGCCTTCCTTTTAAGAGTGAAGATTATTTATTCCAAGACTGTAATAAGGAACAGATTGCCCAGTGAAGTGGTTGAGTCACTATCCCTGGAGGTATTTAAAAGATGGGTAGATGTGGCACTAAGGGATGTGGTGAACTTGGCAGTGTCAGGTTTACGGTTGGACTTGATGATCTTAAAGGTCTTTTCCACCCTAAATGATTCTATGATTCTGTGATTCTAAGATAGGAAGGGCTAAAAGAAAAACATCATGTTGGCATGATGGTGGTGCTGTGCACATTTATGTGCTTTTTCAACAAATGGGGTGCTGGAATAAAACTAACTAACTCTCCTTATTTCTAAGCAAATTCTACCACCATCTCTGCCAGTTGAAAATCTGCATTTCTTGCTTACCCAGAATCCTTTCGAAGATTTGTAGCACACATTTTGCTTCATTTCTGTGTCCATGCCTTTGATTGCATTTTTTGGATTTGGAGAGCACAAGCTTTTAGTAGATTTAACCTCCCTTTCCTTGGTATACATGGTCAAAGAGAAAAGGCTCTATAAGCTAAATGACTCTAAAATTTCAGTATCTGGTCTCTATGGCAACAGTTTTGACTGGTATAACTCCTCAACTTTTTGAAGCTAATGCTGCCACATGTCTTACTTGCATGAATCTTTAAGATTCACATCTAATTAGCAAAGCTGTGGAGCAGACTGAGCTGTTGTCTGTCACTGAGAAGCCTCTATATGGGCTGATGACCCTCCTTGTAGATGCCAGTTCCCTCCAAGGCTATCCTGGATCCCATTAGAGGCTCCATATAGTGCTGTTATGCTGCCTGTCTGAAATTTTCCTGAAGCCTAAAGGAATTCAGTGCCCATTTCTCACCCAGGGTAAAAGGCTTACAGAAATTTCTGGTCCCAGTTTACATAGGATTTCAGACCACTAGGAGATGTCATTTAACAGTACCTCCATTTTGACTCAGTTCCTCCAGCTGAGTGACCAACTACACACGCTCTTGCTGACACTATGTGAAGATCTGCCACATAAAAGACTTTCTCCTGAATCAATTCTGGAAGCATGTGAGGCACATCAGAAGGAATCTGCTTCCTTACCAGCAAATGTCTACATAAAGAAAATGGTCCAGTTTGCTGTGGGAAGTGTCAGTGAGGTAGGTACTACTCTGATACTCTAATCATCTCCTTTTCTTTGGTGAGAGGTGAGCAGTATCATGGGATAGAGGTGAGCAATTGCCTGAAATTAATGCTTGTATGAATTAAGGAAGCGAGATTTGGTTCTAGACTTCTAAGCAGGAAATTGAGTGGGCATGTGTATAAGCAAATGAGGCAATGAAGCCATCTCTCACACCACTCTTACACTCCTGAGAAATTATACAAATCCAGCTTTTGCACTTACAGTATATTCATTTCTTTGGTTAATACTAAAGCAATCATAACCTTTACAGAGACTTCATATTGGCCAAACACTTTTGGACTTTACACAAGAGAAAAGATTTCCCCATTGCCAGTCTGTTTTCAGACTTTCTTTGTGAAATTCAAAGAAATCACATTTACATCATATTGTGAATGTAATTCATTGTCCTTGAGTGGAACTGACCATTTGCCTTGCAATCAGTCCTGACCACGTAAGGTCTTTAATAAGTGAGCACCTGAGTCTTTTTCAAGATGCAAAATATCAACAAACATTTTTTGCTGACAAGCTGAATGAAACTGGAAGAAAACACACTGCAAATATTTTTTTCTGTTTTCAACCAGTATTCATTAACATTCTGAGATGACCTTTTCCCTTGCATGCTCTATTTCCCACTATAACCGAGAGTGTCCCCTCTTAAACACCGCTAGCATGACAGCATGAAGCCATTCAAACTCAATCCTGCTTTGTGTTAATCTGAGAAGATGAAGTTGCTTATACCAGCAAATCAGCAGCCTCTGACAAGCAGAGGGTAAGGATCACTTCAGTATGAGAGTCTGAAGTCCACATGTCATATGACATTGACTTGCAGTACTACTGTCTTCTAGGTAGAGCGGGTAGTCACCGAAGACAGCACAGCCTCTCAGCTTAACAGAAGTCATGTGATAAGGAAAAGACTGCATGAGAAAATATTGGACACCTCACCACTGCCCTCCCAGATGAATTTCCACCAAGGTATTTCACTTATAATCTGAACTGTCTAATAAGGATACAGCCAGCGTTTTCTGAGTGTCTCCCAAGCTAGGTGAAATGTTTAATTTCATGCTGTAGTGATTACATGTAGTATTGGGTAGGATATTTATTGCTTTACATATAAATGACTTCGTAATGGAAACACTCTGAGGCAAGTCAGCAAGGTTTCTGTTCCTTATTTCCACAAAGGACAGTAGTCTGAGGGCTGTGAAGCAACGATAATGAATCAGCTTGCACAGATTTGACTCTTAAAGCACTTTTCATAAAACCTGTGCACATTTAAAAAAACTACTTTAAAAACTGCTTTTGTACTTTGTATACTCCAGTGTATTTGCCAAGGTAAAGAATGGGATTCTGTGAAGTTATTCTGTTGCTATTAAGGAATATATATTAATCCTTCCTATTTGATTACTCAAGCAAAGATTTGTGGTTTCTTTCTGGTTTTAGTTTCATTTTTCTATTCAAAAGATGTTTTATAAATTCACACATGGGTTGCTGGAGTGATTTCAAGACACAAGGCCAAATCCTGCTCACTATATAAATAAACCAGCATACACTAATTTCACATTTCATTTGACTAAGATCAAGATTTTATTATCCCTCAGAGTAATTCTCTAACTGTAACTAAACATGGACTTCAGGTTCAGATAGTTCTTTTTTCTAGTCTCTAGATTGTAATGTTCACTTCAACAGAAATCTCTGATTTTGGGGCAAGGGGAAGGTTGGCCCAAGCTACACAGGCTTTTTTGGACATGCTCAACATTAGGCATATGGACAATCCAATTCCTATTCAGCAAATCACATATATGTTCCATTAACTTCAGCTAGAATTAAACACGCACTTAAATACCTGTGGAACATTTCTATTAGGTATTCTTGGTTATAAGAAAAGGAGATTCTTTTGAAAACATACAGACAAACCACCCCTCAAATCATATTGGCTCACTCACTCATTTAGAAACTGATCTTATAGATTCATACTTGCATATGCTGGTGAAAACTCTGCTGATGCCAAAAGGGATTGTCCCATCTTCAACCCTCTATTAGCTACAAATTCCTGCCATTTCCCTTCTACTGGCTCTAGTGATTATGTATCTGGGGTGATCTCTGTGTTTCCTAGTGGTTCGCGTCACGTGGCTTACACTTGCTGAAGGACTTCAATGAATCAGGATGTCAATTACATTGAGAACATGTGAGCCACACTTTTCAAGGCAGCATTCCATTTCTTTCTTTTTTTTAATTAAAAACTACCACGTTCAGAGATTCTGGAAAAGGACAAGAGTCAATGCAACCAAAGTAAAGTTAGGGTGCAACAGAAATATGTACTTCCTCATGATTTAGGATGACCCCTTAATGGAATTTCTGCAGCTGACCCTGGTAGTGGATTGTGTCTGGGCACTGTCCATCCTGCACACAGAAAGAACACTCTATAGCTGAAGGTTTTGGGCCTCAGAATGTAAGGAAGGAGAACTTTGTGGGTTATCTGCACTTTGCAACCTTTCAGTTAAACATGTAGAATAGAATTCATATATTAGATTTTTTAAATTTGGAATGATTGAGGAGAACTATGAGAACTATTTTGGGACAGAATAAGATTATGAAAGTAACAGAATGAAGTTACCAAGCTTTCCGTGGTCCTTAAGGAATTGAAGTGAGGGTTAGAAGACAGGACAGACATGGACTATATGAAAATTAGTCAAACCAAATGTTATTTGTTATCGTGCAGATACAATGATTTATAATTAAAGTGTGTGATTCACTGTATTTCCTTTCTGTTTCCAGACAAAGGGTCCAGATTAATGAATTATAGTCGGTCAACAGAAGATTACAGACAAGTCTCTGTGGACTACAGTGACTCTAATAGCATTTCTGAAAGTACATCTTTGATACTGTCTAACCGAGGACACATGAGAGGTAACATTTTCCTGAAATATTATGTTTATGAATTAGGTACTTATCTCTTTTGTCCCTTGAAATGTGAAACTACCCATGTATGGTCAGGTGATAGGTACTGCCATACACTTGTGATTATGTGACTAGGGAGGTATATTTGTGCTAAGCTGCAAAGAAGAAAGATCCTTTTATACTGGATTCCTTTTTACTTGTGTCCTACTGTAAAGCTATATATTCCCTGGTTACTATGCAGCACCATCATCTCTTTCTTGCTTTGTGCCCCCTTTGCCAGTTCAGCAGATCACAGACAAAGCCTGACAGCATGTTTCTGGCACATGGGGTCTTGAAACAGATGAGAAACAGTGGAGCTACCCCACAAATGCACACAATGTGCAATGTCAAGATGGCAGCACTGAAATCAGTTGAATCTATGAATAATAGCTAAGACTTGAATGGTGGGGAGTAACGTTTCTTCAGGCCCATTCAAGAACAAAGGGACTAATTCTGAACTCTAGAGGAAAAAAACCACCAAACAACCTTTTGTTTTCTTTTCATTTTTGTCCTAAAGCCATTGTGTATTTCCTGCTCAGTGTGTTGGTTTTGTGTGCTAAATGCTAGGTTGCAATGCTGCTCTTCTGATTTGCTTTGTCTGGAGATATCAGAGTTGGAATTTTATTTCCACTTTCAATACTTTTATGGCAGAAACAGCATGAAAGAAACTGTTTGGGAGAGGATCTATTCAGTGAAGACACTGTGGGAGACATCAGTCAGGGTCCTTCCCAAGCCACTTAAATCACAGTTTAGAAGGATACTGTGAGGCAAAGAAGGGAATTCAGCAAAAATGCTGTGCATGTGTATCTTCATGTTTAAATTGGAATCTGAGCTAAGGACACCTAGACAGGACATTCACACTGCCCAAAAGCAAAAAGTTCCTGTTGCCAAATATCATCAGCATCTCCTAAAAAAATAAGCTTACCATGCCAGCTCCCCATCTCAGACTCCTGCCCGTTTCTATTCTCCATTCCACAGTTACCCACCTTCCTATTCGCTTTCAATCTTTTTTTCCATCCTGCCTGGGGCACTTCTGATCTTCCAGACCCAGAGGTGAAAGTTTACTTCTGTACTTCAGAGTTTACTTCCACACTTTACGAGCCTCCAAGAGAAATGAAGTACTAGGTCCTCCTGTGGCATGGATTCAGACATGCTTTGTAAGCATGTGTGGTTTTTTTATCCCAGAAATTTCTTCCCTAAGGCAATAACCCTAGCATCCACTACATCAGTTATGATGCAACAAAGTATGCACACCGCCTGGTTAGTTCATTGATGCCGTAAATAACAGAAAACTGCTGAGTAGCCCTTGCTTTTTCTCACTGGGGAACATTAATTTTAGTTTCTGATACCCAGATGCTGATTGTCATGAAATTCGTAGGAACATGTCATCCCCACTCTTCCAAATTTGAAAGGTTTAAAGTTTACTGGGCAAAAATAAAAGGCATAGAGCATGATCTCAAGGGACTAATTTCCCTAGGAAAGATGGCAAAAAAACCCTGGGTGCCCACTGCATTATCACAAGTCTGCCAGGAGATCATTCACAGAGAGAAAGTAAATACATCCTGGGAAGAAAAAACACGTAGTAGCCTCTCAGCTCTAAACCCTTAGCCCCAAGGATGAGGAAGGTGAGGTTACTCATACAACTGCTGTTCATACTCTACTCTTGAAAGGTGCTTTTCTGAAGCTCCAGAATTGCAATCAATATCAGCAGCAATAAAAACCTGAGATTGCAGCTGCTCCCTATGTGACACATATGTGTCAGTCACATACCTAGCAGCACATAGTGAAGGTAAACTCAGGACCCAGTTTTGTAAGTCCTTTTTTAAAAAATTTTGGTCATAAACTTGACAAAGGCTCATTCCAGTGAGTTTCTGCATCTCTGAGTCCCCATTGAAACACTGGTAGCTGTTAGTACTTAGGACTTTGTAAGACAAAACTCTAAAAATACAGGAGAAATCACAGTATGTGAAAGCTTGTTTGTCACAGACATTCTTTCATGAGATAAAGTATTAGAAAAATGCATTCTTCTCTGAAAAGAAATATTGCCATCTAGTAGGGCACCATTATCAAGGGAGATCAATATTTCTATCCAGACTGTACTTTAGAAGCTCATTTAATGTATAATAAATTAATCATCTACAGGATCAACTTCTTTGAAGACCACATGTTACTTAAACATCAGGAACGTGTTGGATTTGTGATCAAAGCATGGCAGTCTGGCCAGTGAAACTAGCCAACTTGTCCCACTGCCATAACAGCTGAAACACAAAAACTAAATGGGAATTTTATGTGCTTGTCAAAGTATATTTATACAATTATGTGAAACCTATAGTGTAAGCAGAGAATTTTGCAAAGCTTTCTCATTAAAAAGCATGTAGTTTCAGAACACAGGACTGAATCTTAATTTTGGTAACTAGCCCTGAGTATTTGCCTTATTTCAAATCTCACATTTTGTCACTACCATCTGCAGCTTGAAAAAACATGTTTATGAATATTTTAGCAATGTGACTGTAGATTTTCTAGTTTTTAAAATTGCAATTGGTGATTGGTACACTAGAATTCAATGCCATGTTTTCATGTTGGAATTCAAAGTGAGGATACCTTACCCAGAGAAAAAGCTGACCTAAATGTTGCTTTCACATAGCTCATCTTATCACCTCCATCATTCTGCCTATGTAATAGTTTGATATGCAACTCTTCAAATAAGATCAATGAAATGATCCAAGTGAAGAAAAATTTAACATCCCCACTCTTCCCTAAAGAATTTAAAATATCTCTGCTGCTAGAAGAAATGTTCCTGGAACTACCACTTGGCTAACCCTTTCTGGTTCTACCTCTAAATTTCAGCCTTCATGTATTTGGACAAAGCAATGCCTATCCTTTCTGCAGCAGCAAAGATGACTGAAGGTGAAAAATTGTACAAATCTTATTTGCTAATGACTCACAAACCATCCCATATTCCCACCAGAATTTTATGATGTAAAAACATTCACAATGTATTTAATGTAGCAAATAACCAGTGGAATATTTACAAACAGTTTTCATTTCAGTGATTTTATATCCTACTATGATTAAGCCAGAGAAGTTTCATGGCTTCCTCCCCCCAGTTTTATGCCTGGAAATAGAAGAACAAAGAATATTAGGGGTAATTTCTGAAGAGCAAAAGCTGTTTCACAAATTACCCCCATACATATGGAAATAACAGCCATTGTACCTACACAGCTATTTTCCAAATTACATTCACATGAAGAGTTCTGAAGAGGAAGCAACAATAACAATACTGCTGGTGTAGTATTCACGTAGCCTTATCAAATAGCCATTTAGCATGCCCATGCAAGGACACAAGAGAGGAAGTAGCCAGTCTAAATTTCATCTTTGTTGTAATTGTGCCAAGATCTGATGCTGAATGCTGCTACAATTGCTTCAGTTGTGAAATTTCCTTTATTCATTTCAGGGAGAGTTCCACAGACACACAGGTCATGGGACCCCACCCTTAGTGGGTCAAGGACACAAAGTAGTTACAAGCTCTTCATAAACAGGTAATCAAAACTCATATTCCTAAAAAATGGAAGCTGTTTTATTACCAAGTGAAGCAGACAACTAGTGTGGCAATGTCATTATCAGAAAATGCCTAGATTGCCATCTGAACCTGTTTTTATAATAGATACTGTTTATATAGAATTTCAGTACACCTAGACTCAGTGTGGCTCCAAGTGAAACAGTCTAAATGCTCTAGTGAAATGGAGCTTGGGCCCTCAACAATCCATACACAACAAGCACATTGATGTTTTCCACCTTTTCTCTTTACCACACTGTGTCCTGCCAGATGTCACTGGCCTCCCAGATCAGCTGCCCCTAGCATGTCTCCATTAGAATCAGACAGGTAAGCAGCAATAGCTTGCTGTGACTGAAACAACTGGGAAGCAGCTCCACAGAGAGTGTGGAAGGGAAAAACCTGTTCAGAAGGTATGAAGAGACATTGCTTTCACTGGCAAGGCATTCTGCAGAGTCCACATTTGTCTACATTCAGATTTTGGATCTGGTCTTGCCTTGCTGTCACATTAGCAGAGGCCTGATGTGTTCTGGAGTGGTTATGACAGACCGTGTATATGATATATCATCTTCAGTGGATTTTTTGCATTTCCATCTCAGTTCTTAGATTGATTTGTCTCACTTGTGGCAGGCATATCCAGCTCTGTGCTGCCACTTTACTGAAGAGTTATAGGTTACTCAGGGACACAAGCCATAAAGACCTCTGCTCTGTCAGGAGGATTAGCCTCATTTCAGCCATGGCATGTACAGCAGCCTGGTAGACATAAACAAAGAAAGCTGAGAATTGTACAACTGATACTAACTCCTTTTCAAAAGCCAGGGAAGCACCACTGCTGCCAAACAAGAGTTTTCTAGACTGGGTGTCAGCATAGTGCAGCTGCAATCATGGCTATTTCCAAATGAAAGAGAGATGTAAGTACTCTTAGCCTCTAGGTACCACAAAGACCAGAATCCCACAGTTAAGCACCTTGTAATCCCTACAGACATCCCATTTAAATTGAGTTCTTGACCCAGTTAAACAGGAGTTTCTTCTTTTAACCATGACATGAGTAATTCAGGCCCACAGGAAATGTTCCATTTAGATGAACTCCCAATTAAATGTATCCCAAGTAAGCAGTTTGAACTCCCTGATTGTCCCGGTTTCAGACACTTATAAATCAGTCACGATAATCTGAATGATGTGAGATACCTCAGCACACCTCTAAACCTGCAATAAGAAAGAACTACGAGCAGGTTGCAGGATAGTGGCAGCTTTTGTGAAGAAAGAAGTCTCTGTCTACCTGTCTCACTACACACACATACATATATATGTGTGTATACAGACATCTATATATGCATCATACACCTGGCAATGATGTCAGTAACAAAAGATTTATTTACTGAGTATTTGGGAGCAATTGCCATGCCTCATGACTACCAACCTGGGTATCATCTTGATATCCTCCTTGATCTAAAATCATGCTGCCAAGAAAATGTTCCCCTCTTCTGCTGAAAGATGAACTCTCTTCTCCAAATTTCCAGCAAGCTGTTTCCCATAGAACTTCAGGGACTGTAAACCCCACTTTTGGTTGTAAGCATCTGCAATTGAATTTCTGCCAAGGTCACCTTCCTATTGTAAGTACCATGACAACAACAGAGTTGAAATAATTACTTTGGAAACCACCAATTTCCCATATAGGAGGACAACCAACGCAAAACTTAGTGATAGGTTTACTGTCTATAAACCTTACTAATATCACCATGCTCACTTCTGTAAGCAGTCCAGCTGACATAACTTACATCTCATAAAGTTAAGCTTGTAAGCATATGCAGGGCTATGGCTTATATATAAAGAAGACACAGCTGTCAAGTCTGGAATCTCTCACCTTACAGGACTAATAACAGGAAAAGAAAGGCTTCTTAATACAGCATCTTGGATTTTGAGCTAACAGTATTTTTATACCCACAAAAGTCACTTCAGGTCATTTCCAGGCGTATTTCTTAGGCAAATGTTGATCTTTATGAGGTTGCATGATAGAAACAAAAGTATCTAGATATCCTTATAGACAGAGGAATGTAAACTAGGATAGAATAGCATAGAATAGAATAGAACAGAACAGAACAGAATAGTTCAGTTGGAAGAGACCTGCAACAATCATCTAGTCCAACTGCCTTACTACTTCAGGGCTGACCAAAAGTTAAAGCATGTTATTAAGGGCATTGTCTAAATGCCTTTTAAACACTAACAGGCTTGGGGCATCGACCACCTCTCTAGGAAGCCTGTTCTAGTGTTTGGCCTCCTTCTCAGTAAAGAAATGCTTCCTAATATCAAGTCTGAACCTCCCCTGCCGCAGCTTTGAACTGTTCCCACATATCCTGTCACTAGATACCAGGGAGAAGAGATCAGCAACTACTCCAGGAACTTTGTTAAAAACCTTTTGAAACTCCCTGAATAGTTTCCTGAAGCAACTCTGCAACATGCAAAAGAAAAGGATAAAACTTTGGGATAACAAAAAAGCTTCCATGTGACTTTGGCATTTGTTAAAAATCTAATTAACAAAAATCCACCTCAACAAAATCTTTCCTTCTATACTACATAATCATTCTTTTGTCATTGATAAGAGTATATATTATATTTTAAGTTTATTCTAAGCATTCATGTGTCTGCTCATGAGGAAAACACCATTACATTATGGGTTAAATGTATATAGACAGCTTTCTGATCTGAGATTTCACACATCTTTATCTTAATTAAATTGAAAAATCCCTCAGTTCCCTATGAGATTAATTTATTCTAATGAATTAGTATTCAAATAATTTAATTCCCATTCCTGGAAAATTCTGAATACCCTAACAACAAATGTTACGGTTTTCTGAAGCTTCTTTGCTTCAGAAAATAAGAAATGAGGAATTGACTTCATCCTGTAGAATTCCCAGAAAGGCATGGGGCTAAATTCTTTGACTGTTGGCTTCACCAGACTGAAACCAGTTAGATCTGGCTCACCAAATGAAAAAAAAAAAAAAAAAAAAAAGACTGTTATTGAATTAAAGCAGAGATTAGATTTATTTGTAAAGGGCATCAGTAATATTATCCTTGTTAAATTATTTTTCTTAACATTTAACAATTTGTAACTGACATTGCCCTGGATTTCATATTTAATTTCTATTCTACCAGTTAATATACCTTAAGTTCTTTGTCCTCATCTGTGTTGTTTTGATTGCATGCTATATATATTGCTTACTACAACATTTCCTTTGAAGGTCGGTCAGTGCTGTAGAAGAAATCCCTGCTGGAACTCAGAAGAAGAGCAGACAGAACCTGCTAAGTTTAGGTTCCACCTTCTCCATGTCTACAAAGGACTACACAGCAGCTTCTGCATCACAGAAATGTTTGTTCCACAGGAAGGAAAAGGTGACTAATGAAAAACGTATAAACTGGTTTCAAAATGTAAATATCACTAAAGAGAAACCTCTCATCCAGTTGTTGTCCACCAGTGACGTGCATGTTTGCTACTGAGTCATTTCATTAGATGAGTATTCTAAATTGACAGACTCCAAATTAGGCATCATCCAGTTGTGATAACTCAGAACTAAAGGCAGTGAAAGCTCTTGTCCATAAAGACTAAGCAAAAGCTTATAATCGAACCCTCTCTGACCTACATGTGTGATTTCTGCAAGCATCAAACAGCATATGGACTGTTTTCATCAACCACTTTGAGAGGAGCTTCAGAACAGCAAAAACATTTACAGAGACACTGAACCCAAACACTTGCTGGTCAACGGTGCCCAAAGGACTTAAATTTTTTTTACAGCGTATGCCTGGACAGAAAGCATAGGCTAGCAGTGAGTGTGCCAAACCAATAATTCAACTATGAGTCTATTTCTAGTTGCTATTTCCATTTGTTGTGGAATTCTGTTAAATGGGAAGAATAATGTTTCTTTGGCAGTTGGGTCACAAAAATCCAGAAATAACTGTATCACAGAAAACTCCACAATGCTTCTGTCCATGGAGCTTTCTGTTGTGGAAGTAGAATGGACAGGTTTCAGGCTGGTGAGTCCTTTCACCTGTTCCCAGTTCACAAGCTCAAGACTGACCAGAAATTTGATCAAGAGTTTAAGTCAGATATTTTGGAAAATTATCTTTTTATATATAAATTTAGTTTTACATTTTGTTAATATGATTTTTGCTGGGTTAATAATTGAGTTCCTCAGAGGTGTCCAGCAACTGTTACAACAAAGTGCTAGTCCCTCTTTATAAGACTAAGGTCAAAACTTCAGTGGCTGTTGGCAGGACAATACTAGTATTATGAAACAAACCATAAATTTTCTTTAAAAATATCTAAATGGGTCAAGGTACTAAGTCATGGAGAATGGTTGGAAGTATCCACATCTTACTACTCGCAGACATTTAGTTATTTCTGTCTGCTTCAAGGATCTAAAAGCATAGATGAATTTAAAAAAAAAACCCAAACCAATATGCAAAATTCCTTGAGGTGGATGCTTAGCAAGAAAAAAAGCATCTTGTGCTGTTAAAGTTTGTTGCAGTTAAAGCAAAAGAATGCAATGCTAATGAAAACTATCAGCCAACCTTCATTACAGGGAATAAAGCAGCTCCACATTTTAGTCTGCTTCCCTATGGAAGCTAGGCTTATGAAATCATGGTGGTGTGTATGTATGTGTGTACATGTCTGTGACTGTCCTCATAGTAACTTGGGAATCAAATGGGAAAAGGTCTCAGAAGAAGTATACTTTCTGTAAGTGTCATGAAAATGGGTGCCATACAAAGGAAATGGATCTTGGTTAAGTGCCTTTACAGAAGAAAAGGCTTCACCATGAGCTTACCGCTAATTAGACCCAGAGAGTCCACACAGGAGAGACCCCAAACAGAGAGAAGTCTGCATTTGCACATTATTAGACACTGAAATCAATTAGCTATGGCATACAGATTGACAGAAATGGGTTTCTTTGGTACTGGTGTTTGGGATCTTCATTGCATTAAGGAGACATTTATTAAATTTCTAATTTGCCTCCTTACAGTTTTCAGGTCCAGAATTTATTATTTTGTCTAGTGAACCACCAGTGACCTTACAGCTGCCTGGATCAATTGTGGTAAGTATGAACATTAAGAATTTAGAACTAATCTAATGACCTTTTAGTTGGGGGTCTTTGTAAGTTGCATATAAGTCCCAACCCAGTATCCTTGCCATTTCCTCTTCCCAAACCAAGTTAGGGTTCCTGCAGAGGTATTGAGGTCATTTAATTCTCAGTGCTATGTAGTTATTTCTGTTGGTGTGAAAATATCGTAATTTATCCTTCTCAGCTAAGAATGCTCACTTTAGCACAAGACTTTTGAGACAAAGATTATACAGCAAATATGCAATGTGACATCTAGTGCCAGTGTATTGGACTCCTCTGGTTTGCAGGCACATCCTCCACCTTTCATTAAGATAAAGTAAAAGGCTGACAGCATACAGCAGTAAAAATGAGGGCAAAGAAAATTTGGAATTACCCTCAAGTCTAGAATAACCCTGGTAATTGTAGATTCTGAGTATGCTCAGATGTTTTGTTGGGATTCCCTGGGTTTAGAAATGTTTGGGATATTAATTTATGAGAAGGAAGGCAGGGAATAGCATAGTGCTGTGACCAATTCCATCAGGTTATGTAGAGATAGGAGACTAGGAGGCCTCAGTAATAAAATGCTGTGGAACTTGCATTGCTTGTACTTGGCACTCATTCTTCATTCTGTTACTTCTTAGACTAAAAAGGGGAAATCCTATTTGTCCCAAAGGGATCTCAATGTGATTCTACTGAACGGGCAGTGCCTTGAGGTGCAATGTGACATCAAGTCCAAGGCAAGAGATGTTTTCAACACTGTGGTGGCATATGCAAACTTGGTGGAACATTTCTACTTTGGTTTGGCTTACTTAAAAGGTAATGAGACACAGCTAACTTCAGTAACAGTTCTCTCCCTCAACACCTCTGTACTTACTTTATTAATGAATTCCAGTAAGATCCTTTAAGATCCTCAGATCAAAGCAGATCCAAAGCTCAAGCAAATGTAAGGTACATTGGTTTAAACTGTACTGCACTGATGTAAAGTGTGCCTACCCTATGACTGTGCATCAGCACAGCCATACTGTTACTGGCTGGTATTCCCATGCAGAAAAGACTGTGTCCCAGACTTGCACTGGAATAATCCTGAGCCATGTAGCTCCAGCAGAAATTCCAGGAAGCACTGTACTGAGGAAGGCTGACTGTCTTTGTTCCTAGATATAAGTTGGAGTACAGGCTCAACTATTTCATCTACAAGACCCATATCTCCTTAGCCCATTTCAGATGACAAGCATGGCTGAGGGATTAGGAAGAAGCATACCTTGTGTGCAGGACATGAGGATTACAATGGGGTACAGAACCTGAATGGTGAGCAGAATGCAAGCCCCATCAATTCTTGAGTGACTCCATAGATACCACACCAATTCAGCATCTAACAATTGTAATCCTAAATTACGAAGTGTTATCCTAAGTTCTCCATCAAAGAAGCAATAAGCTAAGCCATGGCACAGAGAAGTAAATCTCAACTGACATCCATGATCCATTTTATTTTTTATTGCTAATGATGCACGGACTGAAGACAGCAGAACTTTGAGCTACTGAAGTATCCCCTGACTTATCACAGAACCAAAATTCTCCTTTCAGGTAAAGAATTCTTCTTTTTGGATGAGGAGACCAAACTCTACAAAGTGGCCCCAGATGGCTGGAACGACCAACCCAAGAAGAAAACCTCCATCATTAATTTAGATAAAATTCTTTGTCAACCACTTTAATGTTATCCAGTAAGTGCATGGTTCTGCTGACTGCAGGAAAAACAGTAGCATTTAGGGTGACTGTTCAAGGCTCCTCCTGTGTTCCTAAACCCTTTTGTGTTCCAGGCATGGCTTGACACGGCATCAGTTTTACCTGCAGCTTCGTAAAGATATTTTGGAGGAGCGATTATATTGCAATGATGAGACTGCCCTGAAACTCGGCGCTTTGGCTTTACAGGCAGAGCTTGGCAATTATGCTTCTGAGGTGTGGAAAAATAATATAATATTTCTTAGAGGTCTCTCTCAACAGATTTTGCAGCTTTTGTTTGTCACATAGAGTTTAAAGAAGAAATTTGAATAACACATAATTTCAGCTAAGTCCTTCAGTAATCAATTTTGGATTTAATTAAAAAAATGACAAAATTTGCCTGATTAAGGAGCAGCAATGAGCAGGCAAATTTGGCAGGAAATATGGCAGAACAATGAAAGACTCTTGGTCCTTCATAATTGGTAACACAGCCCAGAAACTCCAGAAAATCTGTAGAAAATTTTCAACACAAGCACAGCTTGGATGTGCAGAGGGGCTTAAAGAGGTTAGAAAACATGGAAGAGAAAAATAAATAAACACTCCAGAATTCACAGCTATTTTCTGTGGAGGCTCAGATCCACAAGCTGCAAAGACAGGAAGGTCACTGATGATATATCTGAACTAGTTATCCTAGTTTTGAAGTGTACAGAAATAGCCATTTATGATCTCTGCCGTATCTTCAGTTATATAAATCAGTGTAGCTCTATTAATTGAAGTCTGAGTGGTCTGATCCATCTGGTGGGATCCATCCCATCATTGGGTCCCCCATTGTGGGTTATACCGATGCAACTGTAGCTGTCAGCTCTAAGTGCAAGACTGCAGCATGGCTGTAGGCCCAGCTCTTTTCTTCCCTCTGCACAGAGAAGTAGCCTGTGCTTTGGGCACCTGGCTGAGCACAAGTGCAAGAGGCACATTTTGCTGTCAGGACACTACCTGCTCTTCCCCATCTTCTTTTAGGAAATGGCAACAGGGTTACTTCAGCATACGAGTCACCCTGAAAATGGAAATGCACTAAATAAGAAAAGTCAAGAAAGAACAAAAGGCTCCTCTCTTTTGTTTTTTTTTCATTTTTTCTCCCAAAGATGCATGGAAAGAGCTATTTTCGCATTGAAGACTATATTCCAGCAAGCCGAATAGAGAAAATGACCCTGCCATATGTACAGAGAGAGCTTGCTAAATTACATCGTATGAATCATTCCCTATTTGAGGATGAAGCTGAACTAGAATTTTTAAAGGTAACTTGCCATACCCTAAACATTATTTATTTATTTTGAGATAGAAAGCCCCCCTCTATTTACCATTGTCTATTATTTCCTTCTTGCCTGATACAGTAGATTTTGGATATGGTGAACAAATTTGAGTAGTCAACAAAAACCTCAGAATTTCCTTCTGCTGTAGATACTATCACTCTAAATAACTTACATCACATGTACATGGTAGGTTTCCTCTCACTGATAGTTTATGAAGGATTAATACACATTTTAGTGTATTTTCAACATCCTAAGGGTTGATGCAAATTTTCAGCATGTTACCAAGATGTTTGGGTTCCAGATGATTATAAATACACCTATTGAATATACTAGAGATGACTATAAAACATGGGAATAAGCACTTTCTTGATTTCTGAAACTACAGCAGCTGTTCAGCCACTTTCTAAACATGTAGTGATTATTTGTTTAAAAATATCTGTGAACCCTGGAAGTGAGGAAGGAGTTATCTGAAGTATTTTCTCACATTGCTATTTCTCTAGGGCTCCAGAGTGTCATGATGATGTCGGATTTAATTTTTGACCCCTAACTTCTCCTTCTCCCCCACACTTCTCTGCTTTCCATCAAATGAAAAATGTCAAGGATTAGATAATGGATAAATATCAGTAACTGTCAGTGGAACTGAAGAAATGGATTGAAGCTTAGCCTTAATGACAATCCCATCATGCGTGGCAAATCCAAAGAAGAGAAGCAGATTTGTTAGTATCTGTTTCAATGAATAAGTCTGTAGAAGGAGCCAACACATCATACAAAGTGAGAAAGATAGCCTCCATGGCAAAAACATGCAAGTTCCAAATACGAAAGGGGTTAAAAATTAAAACCCAGATTCAGCTGGTGATTATAGATGCCCCAGTTTTCAGGACCTGAACATTGGTGCTCTGGATACTTTCTGAAAAACAGATCTTAAAATGTTTTATTTTGGTCACTGAAAATCTTTATTCACAGTTGAAAAGTCATTTGGGTATTCTACATTAGCTTCCCAGAAAAAAAAAAAAAGTTTTAGAATAAACTCATATTGATCTGCAGATCACAAAAGAGGACAGAAAACGCTCCTCATATTCTATAGCTCTGTAAAGGGTCTGAGTCACATTTTAACATTTGTGGCTGTTAAATGTTAACAGTTAAATGTTTACCTCCTGCATAAGTGCAGGAGGTAAAAAGACAAGCAATAGCACCCAGAACCTCTGAATGAGTTCCTCAGAGTATCCTCTGCACTGTTAGATGGCAGGGGAAGAAGCTGCCTCCTCAGTTTCTTGAAGTATAATCCTACTTAACTTTTCACCCAGCAATGAGCACTGTGCAAGAAAGAAGCAACACTGAAGATCTGTTACTATAAAGTCTGGCACCGAAGGGAATTCTGGGGCAGTGAAATTCCCTCAAAATTCACTACTATATTTAGGTGAGACAATTTGAGGTACAATTTAGCAAACCCTATAACTTGGCAATGAAAATTTATAGTGTCTGATTTTAAGAGATAATAGCCATGAAGGAATGGGTGTATGTACCTGAGTGAGTTTGTTGCAGGCTGGGAGCTGTGGTGACACTGCAGTTAAGATTTCCAGTTGGTCATCACTATTGTAGAAAGGAAGCCACGGAAGTCCATAACAATGTCAGAGTAGCCCTGACACCAAAGTATTAGTAGTTTTACTAAGATCATCATATTTGCTGTACCTTGTGGTTTCTAGGTTTGCTCAGGGAAACAAAGACACAGAAAATAAAATGGAAAGAAACAAGGTTTAACAGTAGTCAAGCAGCATTAATCCTGCATGGATTTCTATTCAGAAACGCACACAAGTGCCAAGTAGCAGTAATGCTGAGTACCTCAGTGCCACTGTAATTAGACTATTGCACAGGAAGCTACATAATCCTCCTACCTCTTCAAATGAGGTGTATGGGAAAGTGTTATTTTGATTTTACATATGAAAATGAATGCATGTAATGAGTCTGTGACATACCAAAGTAAGGTGATGATTCTGTAAGGCACTAGGTATGAAAATTTGGTAAGAGTTTTCAAAGGTTTCTTGAAAGAGTGAAAGAATATTCAGTAAAGGCACTCAAAACCGTTTCCCATCTACCTACCCTTTCTTCCCATGCCTCTTTTTGAGTAATGCAAGGTAATCACACTTTTTCTCTACAAGGTGACTCAGCAACTTCCTGAATATGGAGTGTTATTCTATCATGTGTCCCAAGAGAAGAAAGGAGCAGGAGGGGACATCATCCTGGGAATCTGTGCCAAAGGCATCATTGTGTATGAGGTCAAAAATCACACAAGAATTGCCAGTTTAAGATTCCAGTGGCGTGAAACAGAGAGAATTTCAGCTCATGTGAGTTGGAACCAAGTGAATCTATTCCCCACTCTACTACTTTACTCCCCTTCTGCTTGTCACTTTGACCAATTTATTGCATTCGGAGCCAGAATTAGACTCATTCTGTACAGGCAAGTGCTTTTTGAAAACAGTCTAAAATCAAGGCTGGATCTGGATGTGGATACCAAGATATCCAGTTCTTAGTGAGGTTTAGTTCTGGAGGTTTTTTTGCCAAGGCTGGAGTCAAACTACTATAAAACTGAATAATCTGGTGTTGACTACTTCAGAAACTATGTCAAACGTCTTTATGGCATATTATGTATTCATTACTTTCTTTGTCTTTACTTCTCTCTCTCTTTTCTTTTGTTTTCCTACCTACATAAGGTCATGGGATCATGTCTCCCTCTTCCCAGATCTCATTCCCATCCTCATCTCTTAGTATATTGATATCTGTTAACAAACCAGTATTGTTGACAAGATTGTGACCCCTTCTAAATGGTATTCTGCCATCAGAGGTATAGCAATCTACCATTATACAGAGTAGGTGTCAACCTGCATCACACATTTCCCAGCCTGTCTGCTCTCTCAAAATGGCCCTTCTGCCCCTTGAAGATATTTTTGTTTTCACATTAAATTGGTTTAATAATTTTAACATCTGTAGGGCCAAATCAACCTGCTCTCAATGCAGTCACTGTCCAAAGGCTCTTAACTTTTGACATGGGGCAGTTATGATTCCAATGACAGACACCTCACTAACAACTGTTGAATTTACGACAGGCATTTCTGCACCCAAAAGGCATGCAGCCATGCATAAATACAACTGGACAAACCATCAAGATTATACAAACCAACTTTCAGTGCCTTAGTGTAATGACTCACATATGAAGCATGCTGTACTTTTTTCTCCCTTTAGAGAAAAAAATTCATGATTGAAAGCAGCTTCAGTGGCAAAAAACACACCTTCATTACCGATACAGCAAAGACATGTAAATATCTACTGGACCTCTGCTCTGCCCAGCACAAATTCAATGCACAGATGAATTCTAGGCAACTTCGGCAAACTTCATCAGGTGAGGTATAAATGCACTTTTGTTATTCAGGCCATAGGACAAGGTTAGGTTTTACGAAAGGTGCATTCAGTGCAGCTGAGAGTCAGAATCTGCCACGTTAGTTTCACTGTGCTTCAGTTTCTCATTAGCAGACTAGAGAATAATGTCTCCTACTTCACTGGAAGTTAGAGGTGTGTAAGTCTAATTCAGTGTGTGCATGTGAGCGGGCACCTGCAGGCTTCTCTGATGATAATAACTATGTAGCTAAACACAGATTTAAAAAAAATGCATGATTACAATTCCCTTCAGGAAACCTGCTGCGAATTCTGAAGAAACGTATCAGACTTACCCTAAATATAACCTGAGAAATGTTTCACACAAAGAATAACTATAGTAGTGCTCAGATATGCTGGAGCTGAATTTAGTTAACTGGTTATCTTTGCATAAGGCAGGGGTTCAACCCTACGGCTCAGTCCCAGGACAAAACCACTAAACCAAAGGCACATCAGTCATACTGACTCAACTATGTAGCTGCTAGCTGTTTGTATCTTAGATTTTGCCATGTCAGTGGAAGATATGACTAATACGTCCTTAGACTTCAGATTTTCCATAGTTTCTAAGATAAGGTTCTGCTCGACCAAGGGCAGTTACATAGCACTTCTCACCCATGGTTCTCAGCATGCTCTGTAAAGATGGGTGAGAATCATTATGGGGAAACTGAGGCACATAAGAAATAACAGCCTAAACTGACAACTGTCATCACTCTTGACTTCAGTATAGCAACATCAGTTTTCCCTAGCTCATCTATTGCCTTGAACAGAATCATGATCATTTACAACCACTGAGCATATGACCCAGTGAGTCATCGCAGGAGAATCAAGTGTCATGCCTTAGCTGCTGGGATACTCCTTTCTCTAGTAAAACTGTCAAAGTGTTGGCAACAAATTATATTATGGGATGTAACAGGTTGATTGATATATTGCCTCTTTACCACTGAAATTATTTAATGAAAAATTAAATTCCACCTGCACAAATTTGTTACCGGCGAAAAAGGCACTAGGATGACATTTAGGTTCAAGGCACCTGTCGTTGCTTGGGCTCCTGTAGCTTCAAACATAACTTGTTTGGACTGTGATTTCTAACATACAAACAAGTGCTAACAGTGAATTTTAAAGTTTCCTGTGTCACATTTGCTTGTGGTAATATATCTTAATAAAAATTACTGCATTCCATATATAAGAGAACTGAAAGATTGAGAGCTAATAAAATTATAACCCAAGTCCTGATTACAAGCACCTCAAATCACTGAGACAAGCCAGACTTACACAAGCTGTGTGACTGCAAGTTCTGAGGTTCAGTGTGTGCTTGCTGTCCCAGAAAAAAAGGCTGTGTGAAGGCAATGACAACAGTTCAAAATGCTGCCTTTGCCACCACAGTGAGGCTGTAAGAGATTATAAGGCTCTTTCTGCATGATGGAAACTTGCTTCTGCTGCACTGTTCAGATGTGTAAGTCACCGTTGCTTCAAAACTTGCTGACAACCCCCTGCTTTGAAATAACCATGGCAACTCTCAGACTGCACTAACACTGTGGACAATTAAGCCTTCTGATGCCTTAACAAATGCCCCTGATCAAAGTCACTGAGGAAGGAGGGAGCCTAGGTTTAATGCCAGAGTAGTATTCTAGAAAGTTGCATTCAGGCTAATATTTGTTAGGAAAACACATGGGAGGTCAGCTGTCATGTACAAGCAGAATTAAAGCCCATAATTGTGCAAGCTTGTACCAAGTAGGGTTCTTGTTTTACTTTCTGACATGTCTCCAGTTGCCTGATGTCCCTCTCTCCTTCAAATCCTCTCTCCAGCCCACCAGTTGAGAACCTAAATAAATTAACAATGCCTCCTGCAGCTCTATCTTGTTTCAGGGAAATAAAATCTTTTGAGAGGATAGATTGACATATAGCAGAGCCCAGATGTCATTAAACAAGCAGAAAAATTCACACAGAGGTGGAAAATTGGATAGCAAGCATTGCCACCAAGATGGTCCCCTATTCAACTTCACTTGTGCAACGCACTCAAAGCAAACAGCCAGCTCCTTGGTCCCTCTGAACTTAAGAGAGCATGTGTTAGTAGAGCTCCTGTCTTCTCAGATACACATATATTGGAGTGGTGGGCCTGTGAAGGATGGGATACTACCAACCTGGCTAATGACAAGTATTTCTGATACATGGAACATTTACAAAATATACTTTACAGATATATTCAGGTTTAAATTACACAAGGTTGTAAATTTCACCTGTCTTTGTGGAAAGTGAATTTGCAGTACAATTCATAGAATTGAAACTTAAATACAGCATAAACTTCTTATGAAAGAAATGGATTAGGAAACCCTTTCCACTCACTCCAAGGCCTGATATCCTCAAGGATACCAGAACAAATATATCTGTGATGTCAATCTTTTATGCTGGCATGTTCAAAAGGTTAGACAGAAAGCACCTTTGAGCTTAAAAAGATGGGATATTAACAGTGGATTTATCTTTTCTTCCTCCCCCTCTCTCCTTTCTTATTCAGAGGAAAGTAAATTCATGGAAATAGACAAATCAAATTCTGCATATGCAGCTCAGCATGAACACCTTGCACTGATTCAGAGACTGTCTCGTTCAGAGAATGTGCTCTATGGAGCAAACTTGGAAAATCTTTCTGCTGGGATGATGAGCAAATCTTGTGATAACCTCAGTGTGGAAATCAACAACAGGACTAGAGACAAAAGCAATCTTGGCAGGTAGGTTTGCTTTTTCGTCTAAACGTGTGTAAGAATACTCAGTCATAGACTATATCATTGCAAACCTCTATAGTAAACTGTGAGGCAGACTTTTTTTTTTTTTTTGCAGTCTTTATTGTGGTCACACCAAAAGGCCTGGGGCTCCATGGTGCCAGCAGTAGTGAAAACACAGGCAGGAAGCTAACAGTCTAGCGGACAAGAACTTGAAAAGGAGTGACATTTAAATTTGTACCAGACTCAGGAATGAACCACTTACTGAGTTACGGAGAAGGATAAAAATAAGAGAGAAATAAGGGAGAGAAAAAGTAAAATCTTTAATGTCTGTATATCTTCTCTGGAAATGGCTGTATGTGAACTGAATGCACAGTGGAAGCTGTATTTGAGCAGGTCTTACCTAGCTGATTCCTCCATGTCTAAGGTGCAAATCAGAGAACATTATAAGAACTTTTCTCCCTTTTCATTTGCATTGGTACATTCACCAGTGTAGGCAGTTACTACAGCTGCACACAGGATCAAGGCCTTTGATAAATTCTAGGGCCTTTTAGAATACCATTAGAATAGAGCCAAGAAGAACATGAACTATCAGGAAAACTTTCAGATGTGGTTTTGTCTAAATGGACAGCAAGGTTAAATTAATCATGCTGAGGCTATGCTGTGTTTTCCTGATGCCTGCACTCAGCTCAGAGGAAAACACAGGGGAAAATCAATTGTGATGTGAGTGGTCTAATGGCAGCTGTTATTTGGAAGCAAATGCTGGCAAGGATAAAATACCTCCCCCATACAATGAAATGTGTCCCAGAAATCAAAATACTCATTGAAAGGCTATAAACATGTGCATTCGCAAGTTGGCTCTGACAGATTAATGACAATGAAGAGTGCTAAATACCACTGCTGATTTGTTATTGTAATGCAGTCTTGATTTCCTGCCATGCAGATCCACATCAGGGCTATCCCAGTCAGAAATGCACATCAATTTGAATGGAAATCGAAGGAGTTATGACTACCTCTCTATCCATTCAACTCAGAACACAATCAGTGGTGAGTATAATAATCATAAAGAGAGACAGTGCCCTTCCATATTTATTGGTTCAATAGCAGGAGACCAAAATATATTCTGTTTAGAGATTAAAGGATATACTTTTGCACTTCTAGTCCTGGGAATTAACCCAGAGTTCATCAAGACAATCTGTTTTGTTCCCTTTCACTCCTACTTTGCATCAGGATCAGTGGTAAGGGACTTCATGATAAAATTATTTTATCAATGGTACCTAATGCTCTTCAGAGAGCATTAGTTCAGTACACCCAGGACTCTTGCATGGGGTAATATCCCTATGCTCAGAGGTAATTCTTTGGTTTGCAATTGAGATCCACAACTCAATAAATAATGTATGAGACAACATAGGCTCCAGGTTCTTCCTCTGTTCTTTCATTTGCATGACACTAACTAGAATAAGAACTGGACACCTAATTTTCTAACAGAAGCCATATTGCATGCACACAGTGAGCAGATCTATGAAATACAAAACTATGATTATTTGGTTAGTCCATTTTAAAATTAGAACTCTACTTTAAACACACTGCAGCATTTGCACAATGTTAAGTAGTGTTGACACTACAAAAGTCACCATCACAATCAGTGCTGATTGGATTGCACCTACAGAGCCAAAAGGGCCCACAGGGCCGAAGGCTAGAATTTCCAAAGGAACCCATAGGAGATTTTGTGTCCAAATCACCCTCATGTTCAATGAGTGCTACATGCCTGACTCTTCC
>NW_009612066.1:45286-59038 GCF_000690535.1 Cariama cristata
TCTTAATAAAAACATTGCAGATAAATGCATAGTCTCCCAGAAAGCAACATTATAGGAAGAGCTTATGCAGCTACTGTACTTACACTTTTCTAAAGAATGCAAATTTCCAAACACTTGTTTGAGCTTCCTTGTAAGTAAGAAGTAATGGTAATGTTGAAAACAAAGACAAAATAAATTTTTTATTTTTTAAGTCCCAGTTTTGTATACTATATGAATCTACTCTCTCCCTGCATTAATCTGCATTTATTCTAGCTGTTTTGTTTCTGCAGCACCTGGATCACCAGCCATCCAAAAGGAAGTTTTGCTAAGTGGTCTAGAAAGAGAAATAATTTGTGCCAGCCTAAAACGTGACCCTAAGAATGGATTTGGTAAGTAAGGAACATGAATGTTATGTTTGTTACTGGGACTATCAGATCCTGGTGCTAACACTGATACTTGTTGACTCAAGCTGCGCAAGATGATTGTAACCTTCTTTGCCTCATTTATTCTTCCTATAGAATAAATCTACTAATCTTTGTGAAGGACTTAGAATTTTCGAGGCTGAAAAGGACTAAGCACATAAAGCAAGACCACAATTTTTTCAGAGGAGTAACTAAGGCCACAGAGGTCAAGGGGACCAAGTGCTAAGAGTAGAAAGGAACAAGGGTTTAGTTTTGTATCTGAAATACATGCACAGTGATTTCATTTATCTTAGACCTTACACAAGGTAAGATGATGTTCTGCAAACCTTTCAGGTATTGCCTGAGGGGGTGCAAAATGTGTACACAAGCTTAACATAAATGTTTCCCAACTTTTGGATTCTTATATGGATAACATTTTTGTTATATAAAACACTATTGCACTGTACCCTGTTCTTGTGGATGAGTTCAGAGGACCATCAGGTTTCACAGCTGAGCATTAATACAACTAAACATCAAATTTCTAAATGGTGCAGGTCTGTGTGGAATATCTAGATCCCAAACCCAACTATTCTACCAGTGAGAAGAACATATTCTGCAACAGGCAGAATATTCTGAGCTAGGATAGTGACATTGAACTGCTGGACAATAGATTGAATCTTCTTAATTTCTCTTACATATCCATTAGAAGTTTACATGGTCCACCTCAGGGGCCCTAGACTACATGATGGAGAACAATGTTCAAATTTAACTAATGAGCTTTTATACCATTTTCCTCCTGCAGCTGTTAAATACTAAGGTCCACAAAGTTTATGCCTCTTGTAAGAAAGTAGTTGGAATCTTTAAAAGTCCCAAGCCAGGAAAGTATTCTTATTGAGAATTTGTATTTAAATAGCCACCAAAGACACCAGCACACTTTAATTCTAATGTGAGTTTAAAGCTTTCCGAAATCAAGACCTTGATGCCATGTAAATCAGAGCTCCCCATTCTCCAGACCATGTACAAAACTGATGCCATTGGAGTAAGACCCTTTTGTGCTCCTAAGGTTCATCTTTTTTAATACTGCCAGTGTCTCTGCATTCTCATGCTATCTCATTTTTGCAGGTTTTGTAATTATTGGAGGAGAAAATGTAGGAAAATTAGACCTTGGTATCTTTATTGCTTCAATTATCCCTGGGGGACCTGCAGACAGAGCTGGAAATATCAAACCAGGTCATTGTCCTTAGTTTTTAATTAGAATTAAAATACTTTCATGGTTTAAAGTTAGCTACTCTGGATTTATTTCCTTATTTAGATATGCTTTGTCTTGGTTTATCCTTTTTTTAAGGAGGACGACTCATCTCTGTGAATAACATTAGTCTTGAGGGCGTTTCATTTAATACTGCAGTTAAAATCATACAGAATTCTCCCGATGAAGTGGAGCTCATCATCTCTCAACCTAAAGGTATAAACGCAAATGCTTTTGATGGCTATGGAATGCTAATAGTTAACTCAGGACACTAGTAGTTATTAAGCATTGGGATGTAGTAGTACTTTCTTGCTACTCCATGCCAGTTATAAACACCATAGGCTAGCAGTGAAAATAGTCAACTTCTAGTAGGTATCACGTGACCTCTGTCCTACAGTCAGTGTGAAAAAAATCTATTATGGGCTGCATTGCTGAATACCAAGGGAATTTCTTTCTCTGATAGAGAATCATAGTCCTCTGCAGAGATGAAGCATTCTCCACAGTTATAATAGCAGGTCTCCATTATACAATGACTGACTTATTTTATGGATCTAATTTCACAACCTGTTGATGTAGGAAGTTACTTTGTCCTCCTGTGCTGAGGCATAATAATATTTGCCTTCAAGTTTACTTACTGTTTGCATTTAGCAATGTTTTATTTTGGTATGGTTTTACAGACATGTATGAAGAAGGATTAAATGAAGAAAAGAATCTATCAAGAGGAAACAGCACTAGTGGATCTGAGATCTCTTGTGTAGACAGTGGGAGAAAAAAGATTCAGGATTGTCATACAGTTATCCCCAAAGAACAGGTCATAAATCTAGATGAACTTGAGAAGGCTCTTTCCTGGAGTTTAGCAGCAAAATTGGGCCCTAAGATTCCAGTTCCTTCAGCTGATAGCCTGGATGTGGAGGTAACTGAGATTTTGATGCTGTTCAGTAATATTATGCCCAGCATGTGTCTTAACAACATGCCAGCTATATTTAAGAAAGGAAAATAGCCAAGAAAGTAAGAAAATGAGGAAAGGAGAAAGAAAACCTTGGAAGATATTGCTTGTTAAACTATATTGGAAATGTCAAAATGATAGTCATGAATATGTGAAAAAATGGGGAAACTATTCCACAAAATATTATTAAAAATTCTCCTCCCTCTTCCAATGGCAGTACAAAATTTTGATTATTTTCTTGCAATCTCTTAAGTTTTTAACCAGACACAGAACAGCCACACTTTGTGTCTAATTTCCTACTATTAGCCAGCCTCCCTATCTATACCCAGCTTATGCACATTTAGACAGATTATATTTTGAGTAACAGTAGTGTAAGCTTGAAATAATATCAGGGATATAAATGGTACCACTCCAGGCTTACATTGACAGCAGGATCAAACTCCTTCTGTCTTCTGGAAACTCTCTTGTATTTTTTTTCTTCCTCCCCCCCTATTTTATTGCTCTCTTGTCTTTTTTTCTTCCTTTCCTCCCCTATTTTATTGAGATATTGTAGTCTCATTAGTGTTTATATTTTTGAGACAGGAAGCTGATTCTTCACTCTTACCACCTCCATCTGAAACCAACTCAAAGGAAATCTATACTGTGGAGCTTGTTAAAGAAGATGGGACTTTTGGAATCAGTGTGACTGCAAGTGTTACTGTTAATCTTTCAGTGTGTCTGTGAAACTGTTACATGACCAAGAAACACATACAGAAGTGTATTTATCTGTAACAAACATAGAAGATAGGCCAATAACAAAAACTGTTAGCATGGCACATTTCAGACCTAAGTGTTCAATTGATTGACAGAGAAAGCATAAAGTACTGGCTCTGCTCATGCCCCAGTTCTTGCCCACAGAATCTGTTAAAGTGTACTGGCATAAAGCACATGGCAGTACAAGCCCTTTTCATCCTTACTCAATTTGAGAACAAGACCTACCACTGAAAGTGGAGTTTGGTCAGGGAGGTGTATAGCCAGAGCCTCTAGAAAATGCAGTGATGCAAACAATTCTCCAAGTCATGACTGGTTTTGCTGCTCTCCTGGACCTCCTGGAACTCGAAGGCTGTGTCTGTACAGGCAGATTACACAGGACCATGGCACGGGCTCAAGCAGTAGCCCACAGGCACTGTTTAATTGTTGACAGCCCCCAATAAGGCTTTGGTCAACAAGCAGTATAACAGAAGCCATCCCATGCTGAAGGGGCCGAAAGTTTAGCTATGTGGACTCAAGATATGCCATGCTTCTTACTTGGAAGGCCTGAGAAAGGATCCTAGCCAATTTTATTTCCTAATATAAGGAAATACAGTTCTCCATATATGTAGAGGACAAGAGAAGGCAGCAGTGAAAACTATCACTCATATTTGAATAATTCCTTGTCCTGACTATCAAAGTTGAATTTACCCCTCCAGGCAGAGATATCTTTACAATCTTTGCTGAAATGGAGTGGGATGTAACAGCCATTTCATGGCCTGCAGAAGAAATTGAAGGCTGCTTTTTCATCTGAATTTGGCCAGGGGATGTAGATAGACAGATCATGATTCTTAGGTTAATCTGGAATTCCTCTGAGCTGTAGGCTCTCAAGCAGCTGTACAAGTTCAGGTCCATGCTTTATATATAGTCTGAAAGGTTAATAATTGCTGAATGGATATTGCATAGTTTGGAAGCTGGGCTAGAGACTGACTGAAAGGTGCAACCCGTATTTATGTTAGCATAGGGAAAAAGTTATGAACATTTAGTAAATGTTTTTATATAGTCATGTAGAAATGCATTGCATTTTCCTCGGAAAATAAAACAAGATTACTGCCTAGGGAAATATATTACAACTAGATGGGACTTTGGAGTAACATCCTCTTTCCTTTTTCTCCTATGTTTAAAAAAAATGTAATTCCTGAAGCAGTTTCTCTTCAATGCATGTGTAAGTTGCTTTGATTTTTATCACAAGAAGAACATGTGAAGATTCCACTCTAATCTGTGGGCATATGTTTTGCAGGGTGGAATTAACACCAGTGTGCGTCATGGTGGGATATATGTGAAGTCAATTATTCCCAGGGGACCAGCAGATAAGGACGGACAAATAAAGATAGGTAACATGTCTGGTAATAAAACTCTGGGCTGCAGAACTCAATGTTAGTGTGGAATGCTTGCCACAGAGACAATGAAACACTTTTGGGATTGGAGATCATACAACTGTGAAATGTAATGTGCAGTCCACCGTTCCTCAGCCTGTGGGTAGCCTCAAGGTTTACACCCATTGAACTTGAACATCAAAGCAACTTGACCCTTTTTTGTTTGTTGGTTTGTTTGTTTTCTTTTGCCTCAGGTGATCGTCTGCTGGAAGTAGATGGCATCAGCCTCTGTGGCATCACCCACAAACAGGCTGTGGAACACCTTAAGAAATCTGGCCAGGTTTGTACAACAGCAGATACTCAGTAGAATAAACTGCACTTAGTACGAAGCACAGTAGCAAAGCTGGGCCAAAAGAAACTTCCCCCCGCCGCCCACCCCCCACCTCCAACCCCATTTTCCTAAAAACAAAAGTAAACAGACTTAGGGCTCACTGTGTACTGTGTAACTGGAACCTATTCATCATCATTTTAGATTGCCAAGCTGGTTCTAGAAAGGGGAAACTACCAATTGGGAGAGCCATGCCTGACTGCTGATGACAGAAAGGAGGACCAATGTGCAGTTGTTTCTGTGGCAACATCCTACACAGATGGTACCAAGGACTACTGCTTTTTGACAGATGGTGAGCGATAAAAAAGAAACTCAGGGTGACTTCTTACAATGCGTAAGAAAGGAATGAATGAAAATAATTCCATGAAATTTCTGTGGGTTGGAAGGAAAACCGCATACTGAATAAAAACGTAATGTGCAATATTAATGGCATTATCAAAAATCAATTCTGAACAAAATATTTCTGATGTACTTAGAGTTACGGTTGCCAGATATAGCTGAATTTATCCTAGGCATAAATACTGTATCTCTCAGCCTTCATGAGATAGGGCTGGCAGGGGACGTCCCTGTCTCTACTCTGTAGCACTCTCAGGCAAGAAGCAGCTGTGTTGTTGCCAGTCAAAGAGAGCCTCGCCAGCATGACTGCTGATGCTGTGTCAGTGATGAAGCTAGGGTGAGCTGCTGCCCCAGGGCCAGGGTTGGAGACTTCCATCACTTAATTTCTTAAAAGCAATAATTCAGAGATCACTTTCACTGAATTTAGTCAACAAATAAATGCTCTATCTTTTACTGTAAGGCTATCTGATAAACACTAAGTCTGAACCATACTTTCCCATGGGGCAGTTACTCCTCTACATCATCCCTAGCAGAATGGGGTTCAGCTGCAAATATGGTATTTGGGAAAGGGCTGGTCTCTTGTTCTTGTCTGAGAAGAGCAGTAGCTCTGATCCTAGCTTATGCTGGTTAGTGCAGGACCCAAAATAACATCAGGCAGCTACAGAATAGTAAGATCTACCCAATGCTTACAGAAGTATGTCAGAAAAGGATAGCATTTGAACCTTTTTATGTCAGTACAAAAGTCTTCTTCCTTTATGGGCTTGTACCAGATGGCATAAAGTCTGTGAATACATGGTGGAATAGAATCCAGTTCTCCCCATTCTACCTGTGCGATTTTGAGTGCTCACATAAGTTAAAAGAACATCAAACCCTTCTTTTGTCATTAGTATCACTAGGTCTACCTCTGCAGCACACAGGGAAAAGGTTTGCTGAGGGTATAACTTACATTAGCTCCTTAGGTAGTACACATACCACAGCTCCCACTCTTTTTCCAATCTCTGCTTTGAACAGATAATACATTTGAAGTCAAATTGACAAAGAATTCTGGAGGCCTCGGTTTTAGTGTTCTGCAAATGGAAGGAGATGCTTGTGAACACCTTGGAGGAGCTATTGTCAGGATCAAAAGATTGTTTCCAGGGCAGCCAGCTGAAGAGAATGGCAAAATTGAAGTCGGAGACATCATTTTAGCTGTGAATGGGAAACCTATTCAAGGACTCTTGTATCAGGTACCAGGCAGTACTATCACTGGGACTCTGGATGGGTAACATGCTAATAAAGACAATGGGATGAAAATACATTTAAACTTAATTATCACCAGAGGGAGTCAGAATTTGCATATAATGAATCTGATTTCTATGTAGGATTCTTCTCTAGAATTTTTATTGAGAGTTTCCTTCCTAACAGAATTCTTACGGAGAATTTCTTCTGCAATTTAATTTATAACTTTCTACTACTGATGCACAGTCTATTGTTAGATCACACCAGTTGTTAATTAGTCGGGATCTTTGTTGCTGTTATGCATAATTGGAACATTTTTTCCCTGTGGTCATTTCTGCTTTGTAATGTCATGCTAAATACCATGCCCCAGATTCAAATTTCTATCAGGTGAGGTAAACCCAGTGTAGCTTTTTTACCTGGAATGAGAAATTCTATCTCACATAAAGAAATTAAATGGTAAAAAAGGATTACATGTGGGTTTACTTTTTTGATAATAATCTTTTCACCTTATGAAAAATTCCTGAGTTTTGTATATAAATATGTATTGAATAGATAAGATTGGTAGCAAACAGAAATGATGAAATCATATGATTTTCCCGCTGACAGGTCATTTGTATAATTAAATAGCTAGGGCAAAAGATGAGGTGCTCTTAGTCCTAGACACCTGGTCTAGGACACCTAGCACCCCCCGGTGCTGTAATTGTACTCCTTTCCTTTTTTCTGACCTGGAGTCTGTCCTTTTCCATCACTGTCTTGCTCTCTGATGTACAGCCTTTTTACTTAGTTTGTGCAGAGGGGTAGATGGGGTGTTTTGGCCTACAGCATTTTCCCCCCCCTCTAGATGAAGTATTTCATCTCCCACTATAGCCAAAAGACTTTGGGAAAGTCTCCCTTTTGTTATGTCAATATGGCAGTTTGTGGAGCTATGCTGATATAATTGACTGAAGATGTGTCCCTGCCACATGCAGTTTGAATGAATTTGTCGGAAAATCCTGTTTTCTTCGAGAAAAGAAAAAGAATGAATTTAAATCTGTGTGTCTGTTGGTGGAACAAAAGTTTGTAAACAGAACTGAGTTTACTTTAGATACACATTAACATAAAAACTATGGTTCACTTATATGACAATCATACAGTAGTGAATTTTGGCCCCCAGACACTGCTGAGAGGCACAAATACTAGGAATCTGGCATTCACAATAAAAATTGTCTCCATCCCTGCTGGTAAAATGACATGTAGTATAGACTGTGTTCCATAAGAAATCTAATATTCCTTCGTCCTGCTTAGGATGTCCTGCACATATTGAGAGGAGCTCCTCCAGAAGTCACACTACTACTTTGCAGGCCACCAAAAGGTGTTCTTCCAGAAATAGAACAGAGTGCGCTGGTAAGGCAAAGCTTCTGTCAGTAAACTTGCTTCTGTAAACCTGGAAAAACACTACTACATATTCTATCCAGTCTTAAACACGGCAATCTTCCCTCTTCTCCAAGGCCCTCTATTCCATTTCTTTCCCTTACCAGCTTCAACTTAACCTCTAGAGTTCAAATGATTCTTCCTTAGCAAGCAAAATAGTAGAAATCTGGCAGATACGAAACATGTTTATCCCAGTCCAACAACTTTTGAATTGCAGTACTGTCACTGGAGTGAAACATCGTATACCCAAGCAGATCTTTTAGTGATGCTTCTAAAAGTGCTCTACTATATCCTCAGCCAGAAACTGCAGATAGTCTCAACTAAAGCTATTATAACACAGAGGCTTGAGGTATCTTTATTACTCCCAAAAGCAAGAGGAAAATAAAGAACTTTTCCTATCCAGGCTACCTCCTAATAAACTTAAATGAATGAAATAATAGTTTCAACTGGTTATTCAGCTTCTTATTGATAGTCAGCAGAATCTGCAGGGGGGAAAAAAAAAAGAAAAAAAAGAAAAAATCAAACAGTAGAGACCACAGAGACTGAAACAGTGTCATTAGGTGTGCTAGCATTATTATTTCTGCTTCTTGAACACAACTTATGGACACATACACAAGTACTCTTATAATGAACATACATTCGCATTACTCTTGCTCCATGCAGAATGGCCTACTCATGGTTCCTATCCCACTAGGATTTATAAAAGCTGTCCATGGGCAGACAGAAACGACTGTCAGAACCATCTCCAGATAACAAACTGGCTCCTGTTGCTCTGCTGCAATGTGCCCTTGGCTGATTTCTATGGTCAGTCACACAGGAGTCAAATCTGTAAGCCACTTCTACAAAATGAAGAGAATAAAGTTGAGGCATGATATGAAAAGAAATAAAAAGGTGATACTTCTAGCAAAGGATTCATTGGGAAAAGTGAATTTGTGTATTAGTTCCCTGGCTGGAACTCCTGTAGAATGTGGAAGATAAGCATAAAGACAAAACAGTTATTTAGTGAGAGAGTACCTCCCTCTATTTTTTCCCTCCCTTCCAGCTACCATTTGATATTTTCACATTCAGATGCTTATTGATACTGCCTCTTCAAATTATTTTGTTCTTAAAGGAAAGAAGATGGGGGATAAAAAAGGAGTTACACTAACCTTTCTGTCATTTTGATAGACTCCAGCACCATCTCCAATTAAGGAGTTTGTGGCAGAAATGCCAGACAGTACAGAGGTAGAAAACAGTATGGATCAGTCTACCAGTGATGGAGGTAGCATGTCTCCAGACCTCGAAGAGTGCCTGGATTCTCCAGTGGCAGCAGATTTCAGTGAGCCTCCTGAAGAGGACAGCTCAACTTATGACGAGCAGGAAATTGAGTTTCAAGAGAAGGCCATACAGAAACTTATGACTCCCAGGGAAAGTTTGTATAAGCATCTTTGGAAGTTTCATCAAGAAGCTGCCAGTTCTGAAGTCTTTCACTCCCTAGAGGAAGAAATGAAGCAGAATTGCTACTCACCATGTGAACTTGGATGGGCCAAAAGGTAGGGAATACTGAAATCTGCTCTACAGCCTTTCCTTCAGCTCTTAGAATTTTGAAAGTGAATTGCTTAGGTTTAAGTACAGAGCTATCTGCTTCTAATCACTGCTGATTACTGAAGATTTTGTTTTACCATCTTATTCTGACTATCCTAATCTGCTGTCTCTATTTACTCTCATCTTACTAGAATTTTGTGTAAGGTTGCATTGCAAGACAGTTGCACGAGTGCTGCACTACTGTAATCATTTATGCTGTTCAGCTGAAGCTGGGTGCAGTTTGAAATCAGTGGAAAGACTCTTGTTGAATTAAATAGGAACCAAAGACTGTCTTATTTATTATATGATCTTTTAATTTCAATTTTCTCAGAGTTTACTTAAATAGGCAACAAAAAATTCCTTTCTTATTGTATGATCTTTTGATTTCTAATTTTTTCAGAGAAAATACAAAAACTTCAGAAGACAAACTGTGATCAAGGAGAAAAAAAAAGTTATTTTCTGGTCTTCAGAAGCCAATAGAAGCCCTAAGCCAGAGGACTTATACAATAAAATACAGTGCAAATGGACTCAGCCTCCTTTTACACTCTTTTGATATACCAGACACTGGCACATAGAAGACAATCCATTCCATTTAAATCATCCTTACCAGTGCAAAAGAATATAAATCATCAGAGCAGAAAGTATTGGTGGAAAGACAATTTAAAGGTCTTCTAGAGGCCTTTAACTTACAGCTTTAGTAATTTTATCTAGAAACTAATTTCTGTTTTTCCACACAGTCACGTGAAATCCTTTTGTTACTCTTGATGTTCATCAAGCACAGAACCAGACAGTCAGAGATTCCAGTCTCTAGGGAGTCACAGCTCTAGCTGACTGCAGGTCAAGTGGGGCCTTAACAGCAATTCACACTTTTAGCTCCTCTCTCTTGAGAGAAGAAGCTTCACTCACATTCATGAAGCACATTCATATGCTTCTCTACTGCTGAGAATAAAACCAGCAGAAAAATCTTTGAGGCAAACATACAGGCCAAGAGATACAGTTTCAACAAAACTAAGTTTATTGTGGGAAAATATCAATTCCCAGAAAAGTTTTGGATTCTTCCCAAGAAGGAAGCTCTGAAGTAAATGTTTTTGTTTGGTACTTTCTCAGTATCATTAGTTTCAGCTTTTGCATTTGCAAAAGGCAACCACAGCAGTTTAAGATGGCATGCAGTTTAAACAATATTTTAAATGGAATCTCAATTTAAATGATCCTTCCAGCTAAAAACATACAGAAAAACCCAGAAGGAAATAGGCGTTAATTAAAGAATTTCTTTTGATTAATGAAGAAATTTCTTTTCTTCAGATTGCTCAAAACTTTTCATGCAAATGTAGAGATCTTCTGATATGAATTTTAAAAGTTCTCTGCTCAGGGTTTCACATGGAAAATTCCTTTCACTACTCTTCTCATTGCCACTAATAAGAACCTTTGAAAAAGCTGCTTTGAAAAACTTTAACCCATAGTTTTCCCCTGTGAAGTCCAGGCGCAAGGGTCACGACACTCCAAAAGAAAGTCAAGCATGTCAGTGGAGCTTGTGTATGGGCCTGCAGGACGAAGACTCATGTTATTTCCCATGGTGATGTAGAGATGGGCTAGAAGCTGTGCTATGATTAAGCTACTGCTGGCTTATTGCTTTGAGCTTGTGTAGCTCTGCCAAACACCTTTGAAGGTCAGTCAGCACTCCACTAGCATGTGACAGCTTCTATGACATCCACATCGACCAATGTCCATTGAACTTACTCTTTTCTTTCCTGTTTCCAAAAGAAAGGAGCAGACTGCATTTGCTGTTATCCTTAGGCATTTCTTTTCATTATCCTAGTCTTCTTCCACAGTGTTGTAAGTATCTGTTAAAGCACAAACTGTCGGCTTTGTTCTTAGCTTTGCTGTGCTACTGGAGATGGCCAGCCTCTCATTTCCTCCCTGCACAGATACAAGCTAACAGGCTACATTGCTTCCCTCACTGAGGGCATACAACATGAGCTCAGAAGTGTATCTTATTTTCATCAGTGTTTCAAAAAAACCACTGAAGGCTACTAGCTGTATCTGACCAAAATGCCTGTTTTGCTACTGTGCTTTATATTTTCCTTCTGACTATAGACAACTTTTGAAACAAGAGATTAACACTGGGGATTTTCTGTGATTTCATATAAGTCATGCAATTTGTGTTCCTTTTAGTTGTGTATGCTTGCTTGGGAGATGGTAGACACAGTTCAGTTCCATCAGAGAGCGAAAGATCTCTGATGTCATTACATATGAAATGACATGGCATCTTTGCCATGTGAAGCATTAATAAAAGCTATGCCATTTTAAGTGGTTTTAAGATGAATGAGGTTTAGCAATATTTCAATAAAGATTGATATGAAGAAAACACATACTTTTAAAAAAAAGTGTTTCAAGCATTTCTATTAGCTTTAATGCTAAATGTAATGGGAGACACTGCTACAGCAGTCTATTAGAGTTCATTAATGACAACAGCAAAACCAAGATTAAACGCAACACATATGATTACAGTCTGCGCTTGTACATCACAAGTGCTGAATACTGTGTCTCCAACATAGTAGAATAAAATCAGTAATAATTTTAATTCAAGTAATTGAACAAATCCATTTAATTCTGTAGGACAACTCTTACGCTTCAAGGCAAGCAGAAGAATAAAAGCAAGCTTACAAATTTTTTTTTTACATATTTTTTATGGAGGGACAGGAAGCATTTTATATTTCATGTTTCTGGTCTGTGCTCTAGTTACCAAGGAAAGACCTATAGGAGCCAAGAACGTGGCTGGCATTCCTTTTTCAAGAAAAATGCAAATATGAAAATTGTAGTAGTATTGTGATGTGCATACCACTTACCAGATAAGTTAATTAAGTTGTTTATGGCAGATGAAATAATTAACGTCTAGAAATTGTCTGATTATTCTTTTCAAGAAGAAATCAAAGTACTAATTAATGCTTTAAAAAACAAGTGCAAGATTTTGCAAAGGCTGTTCTCAAATTCTGAAATTTTTAAAATCTTTTAACTAGCTTTGCAAAATATTGATTACTTACTTATTTTTATAGTAACACTGGAAGACTCAGACAGCAATTTAATAGCATAACTATTACTTCAGTTAAAATAAAAATAATGTCATGTATAAGCAGTAGACTTTTCAGTGGCCACCTAATAAAGTGTATGGAGGAAAACCTCAGCAGTGCAATCCTTCTGTTTTCCAGCTGCATATTTAATAAGAGTGGTGATGACCTATCGAACACAAAATGTATGCCTGAAACTCTCTCTCTAACCCCTATTGATGAAGAGTATCTTGCTATCAGCTCAACATCTGTGACCTCACTTTCACGGGGAGGAAGCTCCGAGACACTCTCCACAACCATGGCAACCCCACAACCACGTGTTTGTGGTCCCTTCTCATCATCCTTGCCTGCTAGAGAGACACATGACAGTGACAATGAATGGGAAGACTTGGAGGAACTAGAGGAAGAGATGGAAGAAAAGGAAGATTGCGCTAGGGTATGTGATAGGCAACAGATTATTAACAGATAGAATACAACAAAGGAAAAGAAACAACTTTTTAAGAATGCAACATTCTTAAACATTAATTTTAACTCATTATCTATCCTACTTCTGCATAGTGTTTTTTACTTTCCTGAATATCCACAATCTGCAATTAAAGCAGACCTTCCGCTACGCCCAGCTCTCCAGAATTCTTTACCATTTCTCTTAAGGCCATCTCCTTGCTCTTGCCATCAGAGAATCACAGAATGGTCAGGGTTGGAAGGGACCTTTGGAGACCATCTAGTCCAACCCCCTTGCCAAAGCAGGTTCACCTACAGCAAGGTGCACAGGAACGTGTCCAGGCAGATTTTCAATATCTCCAGAGAAGGGGACTCACAACCTCTGTGGGCAGCCTGGGCATCTTACTATTTCTTCAACTTGCCGGCATTCTGCAGTATTATTCCCAGTGTACCAAGGCCTAAAAGTCCTCTAGTAGCCTCTGAAATTAATTGGAGTCGGCTACTTGTTTTTTTTCTGTTGTGTTTTAAACCCATGTGGAAATCACTTTGTTACAGTGATATTACTGTAATGTCCTGATAAGAGAGTATGATCCTTGTGCTAATTACTATTCAAAATATAAGGCTCAGTCCTGCCAAATGCTGAACATCTTGCAT
>NW_009612066.1:59069-85953 GCF_000690535.1 Cariama cristata
TGACACTGATGAGCTCTGAATTCATGCTAATTTGAGAGCACTAAGGACAAAATTTAGCTCCAGCTATTTCCTTCAGTGGGACAGCAATAGCAATAACAACAATAATCTCTGCACCTTACTATTGTAATGCTTGTCACCTTAGAGGACTCCAAGCCTTTCTTTACACATTTCAAATGCCAAAATTCCAGTCCCCGATGGCATTCTCTGTCTTATTAGGCCCTATCAATCAATCACCATGAAGCTTCACTAGGTAAAAAGAAGTAAAATTAATTCTGCAATAAGGCAGTGATAGATCAGAGAAACCCTTATGTATGCTCTTATTTATACCATCTGAGGATCTGATTCCTATCTGCATATAAAACATAATGGAATATGTTAACGAAACAATGGAAAAGCCTACATCAAAGATATCTTGTGCTTACTTTAATAGGAAATGGAGATCTTTGTGACTTTGACAAAGTCAGAGAACAACGGTTATGGATTCTCTGTAGTTCTTAACAAAGTGGACACCTGCCTGTATGTTGATGAAATCTTGAATGACCCTGCCCTGTCTGATGGAAGACTAAGAAGAGGAGACAGAATCATTATGGTACAGTAATTCTTTGAGTTTATACAGAGGAGAAAATATTTGCAGATCAATGTCATTTAACTTCGGTATTCTTCCTTTCATAGGATCCAGTTTATCACATATTTAGGCATGCAAGTGTAAATTAATCATATAATAAATGTAATTCTGCTGACTTCAGTAGGACAAATTTCAGACCAAATAGATTGTATGACCAGGCAAATAACATGAATCATCTAGCAGCAATGCAAGACAACCGAGACATTAAATGCCTTCCCAATTAAATGACATAAGATGAATTAATGTAATAAGATAGGTGACATACAAAGGATGCAGGAGTTATGTCCTTTGTAATGTATGAATAAAGCCTGTTTTCAGTCTGGTTCATCTTCAATTTGATGCATTAGACTGTCTGCCTTGTTTTTTGCTACAAGACCTTGAGTTTCAAGGAAAAACAGAGCTATTTTTGTGAAACTCTGCATTCAGAAAAATACAAGTTCAAAAAAGAAATCTTACTCCCATCTTAACCGTTGCATTCACCGGCATTAGAAAGCACAGCAAAGCAGTAACATGAAAGTGAAAACTAATTTAAGTTCATGTGCAAAATTCAGAGTGAAGGGAGAAGTACTTGATGGTCAATGAGACCTATGACGTAACTTTACTGGTTTGTCGTTTAGGTGAATGGAATTGATGTCACATCTTTACCATGCAATGAAGCCCTGACTTTACTGCAAAGCTCACCTCCTGATCTGCACCTTGTGGTTGGTCGTGCTGACAGTGATCCGCGTCCCTCTATTAGGCCAGATGAGATTCCTGAAATTACTCTCACAAAAGGTGCCAATGGACAGCTAGGTGTGTAGTAAATACTATGCATGCTATTTTGGACTTGGATTACAACAATCATAAGATAATCATAAGCAACTGTGGTCTTGGATCAATATGATCCTGAGTGACCTTGACACCTTTATGCTCTCCTCCATCACCCATGACCAAGGAACAGAGAGTTTATTTTGGGCAAGGCCTTAAAGGGAAGACTAATAGCTTTCATTAGACCAATGAAGATAGTTGGAAAAACGATCTTTGTATTATCACCCTATCAGCTGAAGTTTCTGGCAGATCTCCAGTCTCGTATTTTTGTGTTATTGATACACAGAAGTTGCTGGTACTTAGATAATAATGTCTACTACCTCCTGAGATACATAAAGATCTATTTAAAGGGAAAGGAAAGAAAAGAAAAAGAAAAAAAAAAAAAGACAACATTTGAGAAGGATTAGCCACTAGTTATGGCAATAGTTTTCTATGCAAAAAATCTCCACTCAAATCCTTGATTCAACACAGACACGAGGCTTTATCTACATTGTGCAATACAAGCGATATAACAAATCCCCACAGTGTGAGTATCTTGGTATTTCTGCAGAATGTGCGAGTATCGCGTACAGATAAAACTGTAGACTTATGAAACAGTATAGCTATATTTGCTCAGGTACAGCATCGTGTTTCCAGTTCAGAAACTAGCTTGTTCAGAGATTGCTTGAATATCGTTGCACAATTCAGTTTTGCATTGCATAGGTATCTCCTTAGTAGTCATATCTGTCCATTCCCTACAGCATTCTGAAGATTGCAAGGCACTTAAGTACTCTGGTAATAAGGGAGTTACTGCTATGCAGCTACGTGTGAAATAAAGCACTATGGAATAGCTGAAGCATAGAGATAGACAATACCATTTAAGTTTTTTCTGTGCTTTTTTAACATTTAATAGCATTTCACTCTCCCAGTCCAGCTCTTATACCCCATCTCACTCGGGCAAGACTGTTATTTATAATGTTGGTGATTTGTTCAGCCTATCTTTCAATGACCCACATCTATTCCATTAGACTGCCAAAAAAGATTCTTTCTCTGCATTATTCTAGGCTTGAAGCTGACAGGAGGAGCTGGAAGCAAGTTACAAGGTATTTATGTGCTAGACATAGTGCCTGGCTCTCCTGCCAGTGTGGAAGGCAGTTTGCAGCCACAAGATCAGATTGTTTACATCTGTGGACTGTGGACTGAGGGCATTAGCCTGGATGATGCAGTGAGAGTGTGTGAAGCTGCCACCCAGAATGTCCAAATCAAAGCCACAAGGTAAATCTGAGCATATTCAATCTCAATCCTAATGTTGAAGCAGGTTTCTAAATTTTATATCAACAAATCAATTAATTAAAACCAGGCAAACTACAAGAAAAATGCTTTACCTCAAAGGTCTGAACATTGCAACCTGATACATAACATCCATAGGGCATCGTAACTCCTTGTAATTACAGCTAACACAGTGAGTGCGAGTAGACTCATACAACACAAATGAGAACTCTTCAAACTTCATCATCCAAACACTAATGTGAATCCTTTAACTGTGAGGCTGGCCACCATTTTCAGATATCCTGTTATCTAGGGAAATTTTATATTTCCACCACTAATGCCAGTCTTCTCCATACAATCTCAGATTCGCAACTACAGGCAAGAAACTACCTCTGATGGGAAATTCTGAGTTACTTCCAACAGCCAAACATTTTAGAAAGGTATTAAAAATGCAGCATTTAATCTGCAGCATGTAACAAAAAGTCATCCCAGGCTTGATCAATAACCTGCAGTAAAGAATTTCCCTCATCAATTCTTGGCTGTCCTTTAGATTTATTGTGTTCTACAGTCTGATATAGCACCAGCAGCGGTCCTGGAGTGATGCAGAAATAGCTTCCACAGATCGCAGAGGAACAGTCAAATAGTAACCCAAAAGCATGTGAATAACTAAATCACATAACCAAGGTGAGCAATAGTACGCCTGTCTTAATGTAGTTCAAAATTTTATCAGTGTTTTATTAACTTCTACTAGTCTAGCACATGGAGAAACTGCAGCCTCATTATACTTCTTGTTGTACAAGCAGTTAGTAGGGAAAACACCCCGATCGTAAAAATTTACAGTCTAAGGAGACAAACAGAAACAGTAAAGGAAATTACAAAAGACCATTCCCGCTTTATAGAGGGGGAACCAAAGCTGAATTAAAAACGTACCACAAAACAGTCCTGTATTGGGACAGATGGTTTAACATGTTCTTTCTTTCCCCAACCTGTTTAAATAAAATGTTTCACTGTTGTTAAATACAGTCAAATATTTTATATACTGATACAAATGCTCTTTAGGAAAGCACCATTAACAAAATCATGGAAGTACAACAACAATTTAGACAACTGACTTTCTGAAAATATTTTTCATATATGCTTTACAAAGCATGCAGCTCTTAATGGCTCACATATTTCACTTTTTCTGCCCCCAGAAATGGCAATCCAGTGGTTCCTATAGAGCAGGAAAATAGTAAGTAAGGCTAATATTTTTGGTTTTTAGTTCAAAACTTGCTTCTGATTTCGGAAATAAGCTTAAGGTATTGTTTCTTTGCATTAAAAAAGTTATTAAGAGATTGTAACTTGGCACTTAGTATTTCTGTTATAGCCATTCTAAGGGTTTGAAGAAAATTTGGCAGCTCTTTAAAGACAGAAATAAAACGTATAGTTTTCTGTAAAAGAATAATTTACTGCATTTTGCATAGTCAGTTTCTATTTTTTTAATTTGTCATTATTAAATGGGAATTTTACATGGTCATATTTCAACATCTGTTTTGATTGAAACTATTCCTTAAGGGGTTTTCCAGCACTTTTTGAGCTACTATTTAATATGAGCCACTACTCCATCATCTAGACCAACTTTTTAAACTGTTATCAATAAATCTGTAGAAATTCAGAAGCAGGCAGCATCAATACCCCTTAGTTAATATAACAGCATTCCTTTCAGGGGATGATATTTCATACTATAACTAACACAAAACTTCAGTAATCATCTGCACTACAGAGACTTGACTTGCTTTAGCAGTAGAAGAAGTCTCAGCAAGCAGAGGTTGCATCTACACCACCAGGTGAAAGACAGGTATCACTTCTACGTCACTGCATAGAAAGTGTGTTAGCTATGCAACTAATACTTTCCAGTGTACCTTTAGCTGCAGTGTTAAGTCAGGTCAAACCTGCAATTTCATTTACCTGACTGGATAGATTAATATTTTTTAATCATGTGAAGATGACCTGAAAAAGTACCCCTGGACCAGAATTGCTTATATGCCTATGCTCATCTGAATACTGGCATATAGCTACCTGAAGAAGTTATTCCAAGTCAAGCTAGTTACAGATTTCCTACTCTATAATTAGCCATGTGTTTGTTTTTATAAATTGAAGAGGCTTATTTCACTTACTGAAGAACAAGCTTCTTTGAAGTTACTAGAAGACAGAAATAAAGTTATGTGTACTCTCAGTTACTGTGGTATAACTAAAGCCGGGTAAATGCATATCCTAATTGGACCTTGCTTACACATCCTTGCTCCATGAGCTTTTCAGATTCCAAGATTTCTCAAGACACCTTTAAAATAGATTACCAGATCTGATTCACCTCTGATAACAGATTTATGGACTCTACAATAGTACAGTTACCTGCATGTCTTATAAAACAAGATTTTTCCCTTTTATAAGGCACTTAAAAAATCTATAGTAATTTGGTATTTGGTGTTCTGTTTGCTATCATCTCTGATAGATTTTATAGATAAATCTATAATAATTTGCTATTAAGGAAGCAAGCCTTCATTTTATAGACTCTCATAGTTACAAAAGTGCGTACTAAAATTGCAAATGCAACAGGGAGCTTTTTTTTTTTTGACAACAGAACACACACCATTTTTTATAATTCATACATTAAGAATACTTTGTGGAAGACAACTGAGATCACCAAGATATGATAAAGCAAAACCCCAAAACTGGGGATGGGTGGGTAGAGGTGGGAGTGTCAAGAAATGCACATTGTCTTCTTACATATCCATCTCTGCAGACACTGCACACCCTGCTTCTTCTGCTGCCTGATCATTGCCACATGTCTAGAATGACTCAGTCTGATCTCTGCTTGTTGTCACAATTTTAAAAACAGCAATGACTGAGATGCAATATCTCTGCAATTCATGACAGAATTGTTTATATCACTGTGCAAACTGGCAAAATTAATCATGCAGTAGTAAGTGTCTCAAACTGCCTCATATAGTATCAATATTCGATATTGATGCTTTGTTTAATAATCTGAACATAGAGTTTACATTCCCACATGTGTATGAAGGTTAGCAGGAGGCCTGTCAGAACAAATCTACATGTATGCTTTTAGGGCCACCTGCTGAGACAGAGAAAGCCAATATTTCTTTCTCAAATGAAAACCTGAATTCCCGACAACAGCATCTGCTGCATCAACATGGTAAGGAATTTTCCATTTTTCAATTAGGCTTTGTAAAATTTTGTGCCCTCTCTTTGAAATAAAGTAAGTCTGTAGGCGTTACTGGCAGCATCTGAGAAAGATTAATTCTTCATAAACAAAACCGCCTCCTTCAGAATTTCAGAGAACATTTATATATTACCTGTTGTCCATCTGGTGTCTCTGACCCTGTAACATGCAGCTTTTAAAGCTTATTTTGGAACCTGCTCACTGGGAGGTAAAAAGTCTACAGGGATAATGCACAGAAGGCTCAGTTCATAGTTCTGGAGTGTGAGCCCACATAAGTCCATGGGAATTTTTTTGTGTTTTATATGTCAGATATAAAATGTTTTATTATGTCTCTGAATATGATTTAGAGTGTTCAACTGTGTAAAAATTGTTGCTGCTTTTTCACAGAGAAACGTTTGGAGGAAACAAACTGTGGTGCTCAGCAAAATATGCCCGATTGTCCAGAATGTAAGGTAAGTGACAGTTTTATCAAGTGTGAGATGGTCCATCAAGTGAAGTGAGCTATATGGAGTGAGATTTTTTCAATAGTGGTATTTAATGTATTTGCTTCCTCTCCAGTTTCTTTGAAAATGTGAATATAATGCATTTGGAGAGTGTCCTGTGAAGTGTTGAATTGCTTCAGCATTCATGTACTAGAATGTGCTCAGCACTTCCTGGGGTCAGACTCTTCTATTGTTGTTTTTAAATGTATAGTATCACTGTTTTACTAGCTTGGTAATACAAGCACAACTCATATGATGTAGCCCTTCCATTAGGTCTTCATAGTATTCCTTAATAGTTTACAAGATTAATCCTTAGCTTAGAAAGACGGTAGCACAGAAAAAAAATACAGGATGTCACAGCATGGGATTCTGGGGAAACTGAGTATAATTGTAATTGTGAAGCATTTTCCACAGCAGTCTTTGAAACCTGAGATTAATATGTTTCGTTCTGAAATTCTCAGATGGGGCATCTGAAAAGAGGGTAAAATTACTCTAAACCTTTGGAGTATTATGCAGCATTAACATAAACCATAATGGTTTGAATTTGGCAAGAGTAATGCCATTTTTGAAATTATTAATTCCTAAAATACACAGGTGTCTTCTTTGAAAAAAGAAGTATTTTCTATGCTCAACATACAATGCTTCAAAATTCTTACAAGTGCAAACCTTACTTCTGTTTGTGCAAACATGTGGAAAATGTTGAGATTACCCACATTGGGATTGATATTTCATGGGAATAGATTTACTAGTTTTCTCTTGATTGTGGTTTTCAAAAAAGGGCTGTCTCTTGTTAAAATTAGACCTCCAACCTGGCAGAAAAATTGGGAAAAATTTCTGACTTTTGATTAAGTCATCATTATTGCTGCTTCTTCTGCACTATTTAATCCATGATGGTTTATCTGTTCAACTTGCTAAAATAATTTCTGACGATGATATTTGCAACATTGGTACTAGTCATGCTGCAAATCCTAAACATTTCTAGGGTGCTGCTATTTCTGACATAATACTTGACCCTATAAAAGCAGCTGATCTTAAAACTGAATGAAGTGCTGAAGCCAAACAGATGGGTATGTTGGGGTTGCAAGGTTAAGATTTTCATTATATAAAAATAAAAGAATGGAGTATCTACTGCGTTACTGTCATGCTGGAGATACAAGTGAGTTGTTTGTCAATGAAGCTGATGTATTTGAAATATTATAAAAACATTACAAAAGTATATGTTTTTACATGTTGCTCTTAAGAGGCTATTTTCTTCTCCAGCAATTATTAAAAAAGATTATGGAAATAAGTATGTACTATTTTCATTCTGATACATACATGCAGCTGCTACGTTAATCACTGGAAGCTCTATACGCCTATTCAATAGAAGGATATATCCCATAATATACATCAGCCAGTGAGGACTGTGAGGTATAATGGGATTTTTTTGTATTAAAAATGCAAACAAAACTCCACTTTAGGTTGCATCCTTGTCTATTGTAGGACTTCATTATTAAGATTGAGCTGGAAAAAGAAGAAAATGGAAGCCTAGGATTTGCACTGGTAGGTGGAAGAAATGGCAGGGCTATCCTAATAAAAGCCATCAGCCCGGACAGCATTGCAGATCTTGATGGGAGGCTTCAAGTTGGTGACATCCTACTTAAGGTAATGATGGTTCCTCATTGTTTTAGCCTACATTTTCTCAAGTTACTCTATAATGAGCATTCTGTTCAGCATGAAGGTTGTGCAGATTGGAAATCTGAGGCTGCCCGGCACAGTAACATATAGAAGATGGTGTCGCTTGGCTCCTGGGGGTCAGAGGGCTGTTCTGGGCCCCTCCACCCCTTGCCTACAGTTCAAGTTCCTGTGGGACTGGGCCTCTCTACAGCTGGAGGAAGCTGTTGGGCACCCCAGCAGAGAAGCAGACCCAGAATTGCAGGGCAAGCAGCAAAGCACAACTGCTCCATAGTGCAACTGTGCCCAGTGAGGATTAACACATGAAAAAATCAGAGGAACAAGAGTTAACTGACGAAGCATACCTCTAACACCTAACCAGGATGATACTGGTAGGAACCTATCATCAGTGCCAATTAGGTATTACCAAGACAAGCAAAAAGCACTGGAATTAGAGCTTTTGAATCTTTATTTAAAATCTTAGTGTCTTAATCACCTTTTAATATAAATTTTTAATTTTTTTTTTTTACCCCAAATTATTGTTTCTCCCCCCGCCAGGAGTTTCAATATTTTTGTTTGCTTTTCTATTTTTCATTTCTTTCCACCTCTCCTCCATCTTCCATCTGAAGAGTGGGAGAAACAATGCCCTTTTAGTGTCTTAGAAGAGATGCAGACTATATTTTTGTGGTGTACTGCTGGCAATCATGGTATAAAGAAGTAGAGAGGAGAGGGTCAAGCAAGTTACTAAAAGAGGAGGGGATGAGTGCAAAGAAGTTATAAAGATTGCTCAGTGCTGGGATATGTGATTTAAAAGAGCTTTCTGTTACAAGAATCTGGAAGTATGTATTGTATTTTTCAGGTAAATGAGACTTTTGTGTCTGGTCTGCCACGCCAAACAGTTACAGATTTGCTGCGCAAGGCTCAAGGCACTGTTCAACTCACTGTCTGCCGAAGCATGGCTTTGCATTGGTCTTACTCAGGCAATCAGAGCAACAGTATACCTTCCTCTTCCAACACAAAAGCAGAGCCTGGTAAGCAGCTACATCCACTCAGTATATGATAAGAGTGGTATTATGTTGCCTGAATTCAATTTTCCTATTAGGAAAACAATTCCATATTACTGGCTTTATAGTTAGTCCTGATTCACAGCTGTAGATACAAACGCATTCTTCACCCTGATCTGCAGCTCTGGTTAAGCTACCCAAGACATAGGACCACAGGGAAGGAATGCCCAAGTGTGATTTTTAAGTTTAGGAACAGTGGAAGCAAAGCTGCAAGACCCTCCACGGTGCTTTAACTCAGCTTATGTTTTTAAGGCATGAAGGTTCCTGGTCTGATTTTACCCAATTTTATACAACTCACTGATGAAGTCACAGCCAATTATTGACCCAGTTGCTAAAATACATTTCCCACTAATTTCACATCTCAGCACTCCTGCCTTATCTCTTGGAAGCACTACACCTCCTGTTCTGCCTGGCAGACAGCTCCTCTCCCTTCTGTACATGTTCATGTTCAAATCCAGAAGCCTCTGCTCCAAGTTGATTGCTATCAATTTGAGAGCACACCCACCTGCATAGGCCAGTACCTTGAGAGCTGACTAACTCTAATGGAAGAAATTTATACTGCAGGCTCTGCTCTACTGCATACTGAAAATTTAAATACTAATTAAAGCTGGGAGTGGAAGCAAGGGTATACTATTACCCTATTATGGGCTTATATTCCTCAACTTTCTATTTCTTTGAACATTGAAATGTTTCCTATAATGTGGAGAAACTTCAGTGGGAACAATATATAATTCCTCCTTAATATACCTTCTGGCCTACTGGTTACAAATGGGAGGCTTTATTTCAGATCTTCTCAGGCAAGAAGCCACTGCCATCACTATTTGTTTTCTCCCCAGCTGACTAGGAAGAGATGCAGAGCTGGCTGTGGATTTTGGACATATTTTACAGCAAACATTTATGCATCTAGTCAGCTTTACTGATGCAAACTTATCTGCATAGGTATTTAAGGCAATTCTGCTGTTAGGCAGCAGCCACCTCTAGGGTTCCAGGATCTCAGTTTTTTAGTATCTATTAGACTGAACCTAATCCTCTTGAACTCCTAGCCTGTGACACAAGCACTGGACACTACTTTGCTTACTGGAAGCTGCCCTGTGGGTTTCAAGAGCAAAGCTTTTCCATAAGGATGAGAAACCTACGCTCAGCACCAGCCTAGAAGGAGGATGTTCACTGCACCATCTCTATTCTAGTTTAATTTGGGGGATTAACAATGCAAAAAAATGGAAGGACGGCCAGTTATAAAAAGGCTGATTGAAGTTCTTGCTCTATTAAGGGCTGTGGAAATATTCCCAATCACTTTGGTGAGACTAGCCTTTTCTCCAGCTCTGCAAATTCAAGGAACTAGCTGTGGGGATATTTATTTGCATCTCATGTGACATTAGTGAATTACACAGTTGCTGGAAAGTTTAAACTGTTTTCCTGGACAAGCAAAACCCAATGGTATTATAGAAGCACTGGCATCAAAGTTAATCTAGTCTCTTAGCACTGCAAAGCAATGGACTGGGTTAGGGAGGGCAGATTTAAATTCTATTTCAGTTTTTTTATAACTGCTATTGATACAGGGGTCTACTTCAGTGTATATTCTGGCAACCTGAATTATGCTGTCTTCTTCAGTGATGATATATGGCATTTGTGCTGTACTAACCCTCTCAGAGCATCCATGAAAGGGAAATTCCATGCCAATTTCTGGCACTGTATCTCAGTGCCTCTTCCAAGACCAAAGTCCTCTAGTGTGGGTGGCACAGAAGAAATGGATCTATATTTTCATGCTTTATAGGCATTTTACTTCAATTTTGTTTTCTGGTATTCAGATAGTGCTGAGGGAAGCCTGCGAGCTCAGCCTGTTTTCACTTTCAAGGAAGAAGAATCCAACCAGATGTACGCTAAGGTAAAATCTGAATCAGACTTCTAGAAGTTATCAGGCAATGTACTCATATGTTCGTTTACAAAATGGGTTTGCTGCAATGCAGACAAGAACCACACCTTCGTAATGAAAAAAGATTAATGTGAGGGAAGTATGCTGCAATGACTGGAACTGCTAACATTTGAATGAGTCAGGGGGTTCCACTGAGATAAGAGCATATGATTAGCATAATACATATGATAAAAGGGCAAGAGGAAGGAAGGCTGGATATGCAAGTCTAGTTCTGGTGCTTTATAATATTGGAATTAATGACTTCTTAATTTTACCATTCTTTCAGTATTTTAAAACAATATACTTTAGAAGATTTCTATTCAATTCTCTTTCATTAATAGTCGTAACTCCAAGGCACTCAAACTTCTTCAAACACGGTTATGTTTTTGAATCTTAGTAAGTTGTGCCAGACATTCCACATCAAGTTTTACAGCATCTATTATTTCTAAGTTTACAACTGTAAAACATCTCCTCAGAAAATGTGAGAAATATAGGTCTTATCCTCCAGAACAAATAAAAAAACCAAATCCTACCTCAACCAATATAATCAACTAGCAAAAGAAAAATGGAATAAATCCTTGGTGTGAATAAGCTGAGAAAACCTTGAAAAGGAATTTGGGGAAGTTTTAAGTACACTGTTGGAATGAGTATTGGAACTAAAATGTTACATTGATGAAATGTAATATCAAAACAAGGTCATGTCTATGATCTGACAAAGAAGTACATCCAAGAAATAATATCAATGAGAAGTAGGAAATAGTACTAAGGTTACAGGTTCCTTATTAGATTCCTGAGTTAGCAAGGTATTAAGGTACAAATTTAGTTTTAAGCATGTGGTTAAGTCTATCTACTTCAGCACAGCACATGCCTAACTTTAAGCACATGCTAAAATTTTTTGCTGAATTGGTTCCATTAACTCTCTCTTTTTCATTATTTCCAGCTTGCCTTTAGCTGTCTCCTATGAATAGAAACTACTTATGCTTTACTTTATAGAGCACAGTTGCCATCTACTCCAAAGATGTAGACTTTGAAAATGACAAGCTACTGAAAAAAACAGATGCAAAAAAGCAGCAGTAAAATACCTTTCCCTGGAAAATAGAAAACAAAAATGCATACAGCATTCTCCAATCAATGTAGTCCGTAGGTGTAGAAACTGGATAAATGAATTCATGGTTAAATAGGCAGCCATGAATTCTCCTATTCTAATGGGGAAATACAAGCACAAAAGTAAGAAAATAACATATAAATGGCAGCTACCATTAAGATTCTCAGGGATATTCAGTAGTTTATACTACATAACATGCCAGAGTGGTTTCTGAGTGCATCTGGAATGTTAAACAGGGAAAGAAGAAGAAACACCACTCTGAACTAAAATTTAAATAATTATCTATCAAATGTTACAAATTAGGAGGAGTCACTTCTGCATACTAACAGCAGATGTCCTGCATCATTATTTAAATGCAGGACCCAGTTATCATTCTCTAGGACAAAAAAACAGCCACCAATACTATTGCTTCTTATGCATATGGAGGGTGATCAAGGGTCTGCCTTTTCTGTTAGCTGAGTGCATTTTTTTAGTAAGGCAGCTGCACCCTGCTTCTAACACCTGGCATCATTGTGTCTGAGATAATAAAAGAAAATTTTTACCAACAATTCCATCTCAGACACTGGTGCTTTCTGCTGCCAAGAGCTGGGAGGTGAAGAGTAGAGTGTGACTCATGATTCCTGTGATTGCATTTTCTTTATGAGATCAGAGAGGATATAACTAACACCAACTTTTTCAAAGTTTAGTCATGCATGCTAAGTTGTAGAGATGTCTGAAGACTGTATTGTTATGAAACTCACAAATACAGCTGATGTGGCTTTTTAGTCCTAGTAGATACTGCACTGCTGAATCAAAGCTACATACATTCTTCTGAAAGTAGAAACTTCTATTTCTATTTGCCCTTTCCTCCTTGAGTGAAGGACAAATTTTTGTCAGATATGAGAAAGAATGTTGATGAAGTAACTATATTCTTGAAGGTTCTGTGTACTGATTTTTTCACAGCTTTTTCTTATTTTAAACCTGCAGGATCCAGAAAGTACACACAATTCCCCTCGGCAAGGTCAGCTGGCTGGACAAGACTATAAGGATATCAGTAACATTTCAGACAGGTAAGTCTTTCCAATGCAGTAAAGCTATTAAAATAAATAGTATGGATAATTTATTCTTGTATTTCCAGAGCTGTCATAATATGGTATGCAAATGCACTCATGTACCAGATGATAGAAATACAGTTCTATTGGAGTGCAGCTCCGTCTGCAGTAAGAGTTGCTATACAGCTTACATACAACTACAAATGAAATGGGAGCTTCTAGGTGTAACAGTTTATGCAGAGATGCCTAAGCTAGCTTTAGCCTTTCTAGCTGAAGAGGAGAGAGAACAATGGTAGCGCTATCACGTCGGTGTGGGCAGGGTCCCTGCGGGTTTTACTAAGTGTTCCAAGCAGGTCTTGCAGCCTGGGCTGGACCCTGTGCTACTATGGTAGCGATACAGGTGTTGAACTCCAGACATCTGGGAATCAAGAGAATTTGAGGATGTTACTCCAAAAAAAAGTATGTAGTACAAGAAGAGAAGATTTTTCCTTCAAATTTTAAATCTACAGTACAATGGAAAATCAAAGAATAATGGAGTGATGCTAAGACATGGGCAGTTTTGTCTATTACAATGATGCAGATGTATGAAATATGATTATTTTCTTTATCACTTATAACCCGCATAAATGGAAAAAAGGACTAAATGTTTACATTTTAAACTAAAATTTTGTAAGAACAGTATTTGGCCAATCAATTAGGGATGAAAATCTTCACTAACTTACCTGCTTGCAGAGATAAAGTTTGAAAGAAGCTTTGAGGGCATCTGCAAGTAAGAACATCCATGTGAACATAGGCTCAGTGTCCCCTGCTATTATCTCATTGCTAATATAACATTATCTTGTGCTATAACAGGTAATCAGGTGTGATTATTATTACATTATCTTGTTCCATGTGCAAGATGCACAAATGCATCTACGGTTAATACAAAGTTATTTTATCATATGTAGGGATAACAAGTATCTTTTCTGGTTGTTTTGCAAATAGGATGGTTTTCTGGCCCCTGCCCTGTAATGTGAATCTTTTTACTACCAGTATTTTCTGGTATTTCTATTTTCTCCTTGCAAAAGCTTTGTGTAGCTTGAATGTGCACAGCCTGCAATAGTTACCGATATTTGCAAAGCTGCTACTTATTATCTTATTCTCCCTCTTAAATGTACCTTTTACTATTTCTAAAATTATGTACTCTGATCATACATAGAATAGCATAATGTAAAACTGTGATATGCTTAAGCCTACTAACTGAGTTAAATGTTAGGTCTGAGGGTATCGGAGTTAGCCAGTAGAGGAATATTTGACCCATTCTGCACACATTATAGTTGTATTCTGGGTTGCACGCATACCTTCTACCTAGAACATATTTAAGTGCTCTAAATTTTCTAAATACTTTAGGAAACAGTAACAAGTAAAGTCTATTTAACTATGATTGCCTAACAACTGAAAAATGTCATACATGAAAAATTGTCTATAACTATGACAAACCTTACTTCCAATCATTTTTTGGCAGCTTTTTATACAAAGTGTGTTCTTATCTCTTTGAAAAAATAAAATACCACATACAAATAATAGCATTTTTCACTAGCTGTATTTGCAAACACTTCTCCAGACAAAATGCTACTATTACTCCTTGAACTTACGTACTTCAGAGTTCACACTAATTCTTTAAAATAGTCGCTCAAAAAGTTAAAAGTGATCAAAAATAGATTACAAACAAAACCTTTGTACGGTTCAGATTATCAAAGCTTCTGCTGCTTTCTTAAGACTATTCAACTAATGCTGTTTTACAGGTCACAGAAATGTGCAGAATGTGAAGGCTGCAGAAGAGAGAGTCAGCAGTCTGAGTCAGACAGCTGGAAAAATGAAGATTATGATATGCCCCACAGGATTTCCATTCTACCTAGAAGTAACCATGCAAAAACTTCTCTTGTTTCTTTAACATTATAGGCCAGCTCCTCCGTATATGTACAGTGAGAACAACACTAATCCCTTGTATACAAGCTAAGGATTTGCTCTTTGTGGCTTAAAGACCAGGGCACTCAGGACACAATTTTAACATTGATACATATGAAGGCTGTCAGCCCTTCGCAACATCCACAAGAAGGCGGCCTACATCAGGAGCTCTCCAACTCTTTTGGAGAACTGCTAGAAGGAAGGAACACGAGTCTGAACGTAGTTAACTGAACCAAGGGAGGGCAGCTCTGCTGGCCATCACCTACTCACCACTGCTCTGAGCATCTCTGCTTTCAACTCCAGTTTCAAAAGGACGAGCAACTTTTTATTTTTATTTTTTGTGGGGTTTATTTGTGTCTTTTGTTTTGGTTTTTGGTTGGGATTTTTTTTTTAATGTTATATATCATGTTCTTTCCCAAAGGAAAATCTCTGAATACCTTGTTTATACTCAATTAGGTGTACAAACTGAGCAACTTGTTGAATTAATTTGAGCAACACCATGACATTTGTTCAGATCATGCACTATTGGATAATGCAAAGAAATGACACATTGGCTCAGTGGCTGAACCAAAAAAAAACCATTGCAATTTGGGTCAGAAGCAAATTTATGGGAGCTTCCCAGTACATCATTGAAAAATTGAAATTCTTAGTTTGTCCCAAAATGAATAAAATAAAAGTGGATGGATGATCTTACAAGAGGTACAGTAAACAGACTGGATGTAGTGGAAAGCCTTTTTCATATATGGAAAGGCAATGACAAATAAGGCTTTGAGAAATAATGGAACAAATTCCAGGAACATATTACAAAATGTGCTTGTTATCACTGAATGCAATAGGGTTTTTTATATCATTTTCCTCTCTCCCTTACTGTTCCCATACAACTCCTCAAACAAGTAAATGAAATGCTTACACAAAAATGTAGAATGAAGGGTCAATTTCTCTCTCAAGACTTTGTTCCAGAATCACTGAATTTGACTTCACATAATAACTTAATTTAAACCTCTAGAACTGATGTGCTTAAACACATACTGAAGGACTGTCACAGCTCAGGTGCTAAAGCCCTTCTGATACCAGAAGACAATTTACAGAAAGAATTGACCTAGTTGTTCTTATAGGAAATTAAGCTGCTTCTGCCCCAAACAAGAATAATTTGCGAAAGGAATCATACTGAGGATGCTGTAGTATCCCATACATTCCCTGAAATACAGATCTCTCCCTGCTTCTTCTTGCCCTGTGGAAGCAATGAATTGCTGACGGCTCTTATCAGAAGTAAACCACATTTATCTCCCTTGCACTACCAAGCTGTGCTAGCTAGCAAACAGAACATTATAACCAATCTATCCTCTCTACCTGCTCAAAGTTTGGGTTTTTTATTCCACTTGATCTGGAAGGAAAGAGAGGTGTATGGGAAATAGCACGCTCTGTCTGGAGCAGGGATCTGTCTTCACTGGCACTCTCAACTAATTAATAGAAATACCCTTGCATCTGTGAGGGTTAGAGAACAGAAAGTGTCCTAGAAGCTTAGGCAGGGCAGCTGCAAGTTGCAGCCCAGACAAAAGCATAGTAAGCACAACACTCTTGTAACAGCAATTAGTTCAGAGTAGCAATGACACCTTACAAGAGGAAAACAGAACATTGCTCCTTGTCTTCAGCCTACAACAAAGCTGTGGAACAGATCATCAGGTTTTCTTTGAGACAGCTGGCATGTTATTCTTTGCCAACAATAGTCTATGACCAAAAGTACAAATTCTGTAATTCATCTGCCTCAAACCACTATTTTTTACCAAATAAGCTACTGTTGTTACTCTACATGGTAACAAAAGTTTTTCAATTGCTCCAGTAGAGTAGTGACATTTCTGGATATATGTTTATCCAATTTCTTGATCTGTCAAGTTTTGGATCAGAATATATAATTCAGGATGAGCTAATTAGTAAAACTGAATCCTGATTTTGGTGCATCAAAGATACTTCACATGTTGTTCTTGAAGGGGAATGTGAGGTAAGATGAAAAGCACAGAAGATATTTTCTTACTTCAGGGAGGAAGAATTTGCAGTGATTATTCCTAGCAGTGAGGTGTGGCAATACTAACTGTCAGGAAGCTGTTGGAAACATGAAGATGATTCCCTGTGAAGACGTGGCCAGAGTCTCCTATACCAACATAATCTAGCATTGAAGTTTACAATTCTGCAAGAACAGTCTATTTAGAACAGCCTGTATTTAGAAACTGTATGAGGCAATAAGTTGCAATAGTTGGATCTGCTTCCAAATTACACGAAATGTGATGCTGGGTGTATCCATGGTGCTGACTTACTCTTCTTTCTGCTGTGAACGTAAGTAAGCCAAAAATTATTTTTTCACATTTCAGTTCCACAGTATATGCATCAAAATGTACTTAAGTACAGCAGCCCCCTAGTTTTTAAAGCCAAGACTTAGCATTATGAACAATAATAATTAAAACGCCTTTGGTTTTTTGTTGATACATAGGCAGAACCTTTGCTTCTGGAGATGAACTGACTCAATTAACTAACTTTAATCCATCATCGACTGGAGCAAGTCCAAGGACTGGCATCACAGGTCTTATTCGACGCCTTCAGTTGCAGATCAAGAATCAAGAGGTGTTAAAGGAGTTTATGGTAAAGTGTGATTCCTTTTTAAGATCTGAATGTTTAGCAGAGCTAAGAAAGTGACTTTTAGCAGCCTTCTGCATACTGTATGGGAGATCAACTTATATATCTTTACTGACTCCACTTTCTCAGAGAATTATTCCAGCCAGAAGGGGGCTTCTACTCTGCTGTTTGTGTGATGCTACAATATTTGGATCTCTCTCTTTCCATGCAGGTCAGACTCACACTGTTCCCTACCCAAAGATACTACCCACACAGAATGAAAAATAAATAATACACAGAAGTAGAGTATGAATCACTTTTTCCTAAACTGACTTATTACTATTACCCCCTTAGCTCTGCTGAACATCTGCCTAAGAACTATTCTAGAGGCTGCACTAAAGCAAGAAATCCATGCTGCTAGGGATTCCCTAGTGTTGAAACACTTAGTTGACGAAAGGAAAATGTTTCACACAGTGCCCCAGTGATCCATGGAACTCATTTCCACAAGATGCTATTAAGGTCAGGAACTTTGTGAAATTAAAAATATAAAGTCATGTAGCCTCCATAGGTAACAAAACCCCATAATTACATCTGATGGCATATAAATCATGAAAAAGTGTAAAATTAGGAAAGCATATAAAATCTCTTGTTTCAGGATCTAAATAGAGTACTCAGTTATCAGCAAATTCCCAAAGAACAGATTATTTCATAACTCTTCAAAACAATGCTGCAATTTCCTTTAAAGGATGTACTCATCAGTAGTGAAATAGATCGCTACCACTTTTCCATAGTAATTACAACATTATCATATTCTTTCACTTGGCTTTATAGTTCTGACTTTCTGGGTACAAAATCCCACAGGCTCAAGAATATAGTATTTGCTGACTTTCCCTGAAGGTACAAGGACATATATTAATTTCCATTCATTACATTCCGTTACTGATGTAGGCATAGCATACTGTGAGCTGAGCCACACATCTGTACAGAAAACATAAAGATCTAATAGAGAAAGCACTGCTTACCAAAGCCAACAGATATTTTATCTGAGTAAAAGCTCTAGTAACTGATGAAGGTGTTAAAGAACTGTCACATGTATTTCAGTCCATATACACTGTATAGTGGCATAATGTGATGGGTGAGCATTGTGCAATGCATACCAAAGAGGTAAAAGAATAAAGAAAAGTGAAGGTAACTCAAAACTGTAAATGAAATTAACTTGCACATTCCTGCTTCCAGCTGCACTGTATTCTGTTCCCCTAAATCTGCTATGGAGTATTTAATGACCATATGATGTGCATGTAACATCATTGGTGCTGTTCCCTATATCCATCACTTTCTCTGTCACTGAAAAGTATTCACTGACATTCACTACCTGTCAACAGTGCAATAGCTACTGCTTTAGTCAGTGTGTTATCAATTATGAATGCTGACATTTGGCCAAGACACTATTCCAAACCTCTATTCTACAGCAATATACAACAGGGATTTGTAACGACAGGGGCTGAGGATGTGGGTTGGGAATCTCACTTGAAAACCTCAGAAATTTTGTGCAGGCTGAAGGAAATACCAAGCAATTTGAATTCCTTGCCTACAAGTTTAGAGAATGGTGTACTGATTCTCTTCTGTAAGAAGTCTATTTGACAGTCTTGGGTCACATACAGCAGTAAAGTTTGCTCACACTGGCTCTGTAAAGGTTGTCTATAAAAGATGTGAACAACATGGATTCACTATTTCTCTTTGATCCAGGCTTTAGAACATGTGAAACCAATAGATGACTGCAGAACTGGCAAAGCACCAGAAAATCAGAATAAAAACAGATACCAAGATATTCTTCCATGTAAGTACGCACAGTAATGAGAACATGCATTCAGTGAGCAAAGACATTAGAAAACAGAAAAATGGTTATAACACTGAGATGTAGGAGGTGCAAATCCCACTACATCCTTAGTCACAGAAACCTCCACTAATAATGAAATGTGTTGAGATTTTTCCAAAAGAGGCAGAGTTCATGTAAGGATGTCTGCATTGCACAATATGTAATTTTCTGAAGCATCATCTCCCACAAGGCAGGATGTGGTCTGGTAGGGGGCCAGTTGTCTTGGTCTTTCCTTCCCTCTTTCTGAGAGATATTGATCTACATTTCCATGGGCAAGTGTAACTTGAACTTTAATAGCAGTTGTTTAAATCTCTTTAAATGTACAGCTACATCTACTGCTTGTGACACAGTGGGATTCTGAAAAACACCATGGAAATCATGGAGTTATGTAGCTCTTGGAAAGACAAAGATTCTTTCAGAAGTATTTGAAAGCATAATATCCAACCAGAGCTTTCAGCTGCTCAGCTCTAATCTGAGCCAGACACAAAGTTATTTTAGAAGGAAGTTTTGATTCCAAGCGCTGAATGACTGCTGTTAACAAGGTTTTCCAAAAAATAATGTACTGCTCAATGATTCCCTGAGAGGTGCCATGACAGAAGGAGAACACTTTCTGGACCCTTGATGTCTTTCTAAACTGCAGCAGCAGGACAACACATGCAAAATTCGTAGCACAGTTACCTCTCTATATTAGTGATACCGTATACATTCCCAGAAGTTTCCCGTTTTATAACACTAATATCCAGCGACAATGTTCCCATGCCATCCTTTAAAAGCAGTGTTGGATACACTATTTTGAATCACTGCCAAACAATTCTACAGTAATTAGAAGGCTTGTCAGAGTGTTACACAAGTATCTTAAGAGAAATAAAGCTGTGGTGAACCATACAATTTATCTGTGAGAATTCCTATTAGCAGTGATTAATATTAGGGCTGCTAGCCAAATTTATTCTAAAATCCAGATGCATACTTTGCTGCTAGAGGCTGAGGTTCCCCATCTCCTGAGTGCTAGAGATGGTAGAACTCTGTTTCAGATCTACAGCTGAAATAGCAACTTTCTGTTTCTGTACAGATGATAAGACAAGAGTTCCTCTGGGAGAAAAGAATGGCTACATTAACGCAAGTTACATTAGAATGAAAGTTGGAGGGGAGGAACATTTCTATATTATAACCCAAGGGCCACTGCCATCCACTATGGCTGATTTCTGGCAAATGGTCTGGGAGAGCGAATCAGATGTGATTGCCATGATGACAAAAGAAGTGGAGCTAGGGCAAGTCAAATGTCATCGATACTGGCCTGAACCTCCCCGTGACTCTATAGACCTGGCTAATTTCCATCTCAGGCTAGACAATTACCAGATTCTGCAATACTTCATAATTAGAACAATAGAAATGACCGACAAGCAGGTAAGTTGAGCAGACTTAATACTTTCATATATGATGAACTTGATTAGATATTTTACATCAGTATTACTAATATTATTATTTGCTTCTTCCATAACCTTTGCTCAGTATTTTTTAGGAATGTAAAAATCTGAGTAAGAGGCATGAAATTAGGGTTAATGAGATGCTGCTTCTTTGCTCATTGCACAAGCAATGGATCCAACATTACATACATTTGGACAAGAATATCCAAAAATTAGTCCTTTAATAGTCACAGAGCTGGTGTGTTCAGTGTTTTGCAGGACTGCTTGCTGTTCTCATCAAATCAAATCGGTAAGGGCTGCGAGAGTGGATTCATATTCTGTAATAGTGACTGGAAGGAAAGAAGGGAAGAAGGTGGTTTTCCCATTTAGAACAAATGATACTTCTTTCATTCATGAAAAGACATGAATACACATGAAACTACAAATCTAGCAGCAAATTTTTAGAAACATAACAAATACAGAATCCAGGTGTAAGAACACGGGAATTGGGACAACTATAATTCCATCAGTCTTTCCTCAATATGAAGTAAAGCTTTGCAAAAATTTCTGCAGGACATATTAATTAATGGAATAATTAAAAGATTTGTACTTGTGCCAGACTAACTTAGTGTCTTTTTCCATCAAGAAAACAATTTCTCTGTATGAAGAAAATACAGTTCACCTTATGTCACTGAGTGTGAAGCATAGTAAAGCATTTGATATGAATCTTCCCAAAAGATTATTAAGATGGGAAGATGGGCCATTATATGTGATCATTTCAATGAATTTGTTATGTTTGCTGTTTGTCTCGGACCACTATCAAATTACTAAGAAAGCTACAGGTTTACTTCAGCAGAAATCCAGACATGCATTCAAATTCTTCTGATGGCAAAAATCCAGGTACTTCTTTTGCATTCAGCTTAATGTGTTTTGGCAAGTTGGCAGCAAGAAGTACTATCCCAGGACCATTCAGTTAATAATGCTCTTCATTTTATCTACATTATGATTATTCTTGTAAGCAATTTTTTAGTTGATTTGGTTTGTATGTTAGGCTATCTAATCACAAATTGTTCTTTTGTATCGGGATACCCAGAATAGCATTTATGCTCTTACTGTTGTGGCTATCATATTACTACTCTTCTATTAGTATGCCTCAGTTCAGTTACAAAAACAATATTACTAAACAGTAATGGAATGTTCTAATTTAACAAACATTTTTGGTTTTCCTTTCTAACCAACAAATAAGATAACTGCATCCCTTTGGGGCAACAGAGTAAATTCAGTGTCTCATCAAAATAATATGAAGTAAATTTCCTAGGCCTGTGTCTTCTGGGTGCATTTCTGAAAAAAGAAACCTTAATAGGGTCAAGTACGAAAAGCTGAAGAATTGTAGGGTAGACAAGCAATTGATTAAGAATGAGGCTGAAGGAAAATTTATCAGTGGAATTCCTTCAAAATTGGTCTTAGGACTCATCATTTTAAACATTTCTGGTCTTTCTCTTCCAGACAGAAGAGAAGCGCATTATAAGTCATTTGCAGTTTACCACTTGGCCAGATGACAATACTCCCAAACTGGCTGAGCAGCTTGTAAAATTTATCTGTTACATGAGAAAAGCTCACAGTACAGGACCTATTGTTGTTCACTGCAGCACTGGCATTGGAAGAAGTGGAGTTTTGCTGTGTGTTGAAATTCTGCTCAGCTATATAGAAAAAGATTTATGTGTAAGTATCAAACAGATCATCATTAAGTATTAAAAACTGGTATGGATGTCAGCAACATGTGGGACTATCTTAGATCAGAGTAATTCCTGTTAGAATTCATCCTAAGAAAATGGAATAAATCCAGCTTTTGTTCTTTTAAACAACAATGATAATAACTACAAGTATACTATTTGTAAAAGAACTGAGTCACAGCTTCCCCATCTGAACATGCTTAGATCTTTCCTTATAACTTGCATGTCAACAAAATAAAACCTGTTCTCTTCTGATAGTTCAACATCAAGCAGATAGTGAGAGATTTGAGAGATCAGCGTTTTGGCATGATCCAAACTAAGGTAAGTTCTCAATATTCAACTAAATTATGATTTTTAAGAGCCTCAAGTAGTGGTACATATCCGCATGTTTTGATAAATCTGGGGCTTAAAGCATAATTTTAGCCCTCTCATTTGTGGAAAATAAGAGCCTTCCAGGCAAGTGGTGTCTAGATTTAAATATGAAATGAAATGTCTGTCCCTTACAAACTAATTGGAATAAAAGCAAAGCACCAATATAGTACAGATACCAGCCCCCGCCAACCTCCCACCTCCCCTTTTTTTTTTTGAGCAAAAAGAAAAGCAGGGATCAACAACAAAAACAGTGAGATACCATAAACCCTACCCTGCAAAATTGTGGCCTTTAGCTGAATTCTTGCTATTGCTGAGTTACCATCACCACAGTAAACCCTTCTGCTGAATTAAATGTACCCCTGAAAAGAGTTTTCACACAGGAAAAGACAAGATGTGGCTAACTCAATTTAGAGCATAGGGGTGGTGGGAAGAAAAGCAAGACAAGACTAGGATAAGTTCTTCCTATAGGCAAATATTTTAGCACATGCTTTGATATATTTTTCTTCAGAATAATGATTCAGCATGTGATTAAAATTATGCAAACAGATAACCCTCACTGACCTAAATGAGACTTGGGCACACGCTTACAGGTACTGCATTGAATAGGAAAGTGTTCCTGAACTTTTACAGGTGATGGAACAAAATGAACAAGGATGCTTTTAAATATTTAAGTTTTTGTATCCATGTTACAAAGATGCTGATGCTATAAACAGCACTTCAGCCAGTCCATCCTTCTTTGTCTGGAATTTATGTTGAACATAACCAGGTATTTCACATTGGTGTCTGCATACAGGATGAGTATTTATTCTGTTACGAAGTTGTGCTGGAAGTCCTTCAGAACCTTCAAGCAATGGATTCCTACTGACTGCAATATGAGTCTTCCCTGTTGCTATTCCCCTTGGACTCCAGGGACGACTCAGCAATTGCTTTAAAGAGAAGTCAAGCCAGCAGACAAGTGTTATATTACATGCTTTGTTACATTACTCTGATTTCTAAGGCATTTCAAAACCTTGCTTAACATGTCCTGGGTAAGTCATTTAAATCTTGGCTCATAGTTTGGAGAAACAGCCAGCCAGCACTGCAACACTGCTGTTAAATTGCCATCGACAATTTGCGTGTTCTGTGTAAAAACATATTAATTGTTAGGAAAATATTTTGAGACTGTGGCAAGGAGATAGCAGCCTTAGGAATTAGCTTTGCTTTTTGGAGGGCAACTAGAAAGATCTAAGATTCTGCTGCTGTTGGTGGAAGATTGTGGAAGTTGTCCCTTACATACTGTTGTGCACTATTGGCTTCTGGACTGCAAATCAGTATTTTCTACAGTAACTATGCTTTTGTGTGGAATGACTCAATTTGTTTACCTTTGGTTACTTGAACAATGCAGAACTGTTTCCAGTCATCACTCCAGCCCAGGAATTTATGCCACCATCACTAAACATCTTAAATCAAGAAACTGTCAGAAAAATAGGATGCCTTTAAACCCTAGTTGGTTCTCTTCAAAGCAGGAAGAGCATTCTAGTAATTGGATGGAATATTATTTTTTCCCAGCTGTAGATAGCATCAGTATTCTTTCATTCTGCATCCATGTAAAAAGAAATGCAATATACAGCTAGATGAAATGACTGTGGGTGCATTGTTGCACAAATATACATTTCATCTTCACCTGATCCTTTCCATTGATTATCTTGTAATTCTTATCTAGGATCTGAACAAATCTATGGGAAGTCCCACTGGTTTCAGTAAAGGCCGAACCAGATCTTTAAATTAGAGTAAATAACTCGCTGTACAGCTTATTTCTCTTGTAAAAAGTGTGTTAGTGTGAGTTTGAGTGGATTTGAGCAGAAGTCTGCTGTTCAAGTTTGTAAGATGGTACTTGTTTCTATAGTACTACTTCTAAGTCTTTTATCTAGAAGGTGATATATGTGGAAGTGAAGTTATTAGATGTGCATTGGAAGAGTAACTTTTAAATGCAGGAAATTATAACAGCATTTATTTAAATGAATTGTACATCTGTAAAACTTCTTCAATTTCAGGAAAGGAGAAAATACTAAGAGGCATTTGAATATAAAACTGCAGTAGAAACAAGACAATAAAATAGCTGTTTATTTTCATTATAAATGAGAGGTTTATGGTTCAGAAAAAATGAGGGATTAAATACAAATTAGAAGTATGACTTTTAGAGAAAGCCACTGTAATACAATTATAATTAAGGCCAAGGGCCATTTTTTCTTTCTGCCCTCAGATAGTCTGTTGGAAGTCAGGAAAAGATAGAAATGAAATTCATGATGTGAGCCAGATGCTAATTTCCAACTGATGGAGATCCAGAGTAATGCTAAATTAGTGGAGTAACTCTGGACATATATTGGCATAAACATAAGCAGAATTCAATGTTTTGTCTTAAACTCATTGAATTTGAGCCTTCCCAGAAGCATTACTCTCCATACATTCTGCATTTACTGTCTTTATGGGGCATATAAAGGACTATTTGCACAGTTTTGTTAAGTGTCATCAGCCAAATTTTTGTTCAGAACTTTGTTACCTTCATTTGGTATTTGGCCTTTCACTTTGATTTTAATTACTGCACATGTACTACTATGCAATGAATGCACTATGCTGCACATGAATGCACAATTCACTTTTTCTACCACAACAACTTTAAAAAGCTTCTCAGTGAAAATATCCCTGTACTTTAAGCAAAGGTGTTTTGTCTGTGGTTTAGAACAAGCATTCTGGATTTAGAAGACAATCTTCATGGCATTATTTGCTCCTCCACGTTTGTGCATCATCTTTGCAGCTGTTTGACAGAAGTGTTTGCTGTTTGACAGAAGTTTTTCCTGTTCTACAGGTATATTAAAAAGATTTCTGAAAACACTGTGTTTCATTTCAATTTCTTTTCATGAAAAAGCAGCTGTAATACTTAACTAATAACAAGTAAGAGCTCTAGGGAAAATAGTCTTTTATTAATTGGGGCTTACATTTAAACTTCTTCTAAAGGCAGATTTTTAAGATGATGGTACTTTTTGTACATTCCCCTAAAGCAGGTATTACTGACCTTTGAGATGTTCTGCCATATCCCATGTTGTTATCCTTCAGAAATATAATAATTAAATGCTTTTAAACAGATACTATGGTTATGATCCCCATAACAACATCCTCACTCACACTAAACTTTGTTTCGGATGAGACATACACTTTTACACAGATCTAGTCCTCTACAGCTGCTAGCAGAGCAAGACAAAACAGAACTGTCCTTCCAGATATTTTGTAATCTGTTATGTAATGGAGGAAATTTCACCCACAGAAAATCTCCGAGCCTTTCAAACCAACTTTAAGTGGAGCCAGATAGACACAATCTACCACATGCTGGGTGGCAAGCCCTCCATCTGTCACAGTCCCAGAGCGATCCTACAGAGCAAGTCTCTCAATCTACAGCCTGAAAACATTTTAAGAAAACTGCAGACTTGCAAGAGTTCTGCACATGTTTGAAGCTAAAGGCTGGTCACCTAACTACTAGTATCACTCATGAGCTCCAGTGCTGATAGTCAGCCTAGACAGAATCACAGAATGGTCGGAGTTGGAAAGGAACCTCTGGAGATTATCTAGGCCAACAACCCTACCAAAGCAGGTTCATCTACAGCAAGTTGCACAGGAACATGTCCAGGCAGGTTTTGAGTATCTCCAGAGAAGGAGACTCCACACCCTCTCTGGGCAGCCTGTTCCAGTGCTCTGCCACCCTCAACGTACAGAAGTTCTTCCTTATACTCAGATGAAACTTCGAGTTTCAGTTTGTGCCCATTGC
>NW_009612067.1:0-567 GCF_000690535.1 Cariama cristata
CAGAGGAAAAGCAGTAAAAAATTCCAGCCCAGGGGAAGACTTTTCTGTGTGTACACTAATAGTGTAGCTAACACCTAACACAGAAACTGAACGAAACAGTAACATTTTCTGTCCTTTTAATCTTAACAATAACATTATCATTTGCATTAGCCAAATGGAACATCTGCATTTTCACTTTTGGAGTAGCACGGAATCTCAAGAATACCCAAACAAACAGTTTTGTTTTTCTGGGAGAGAATAAGATCTCTTCCACATGCAGCAGCATGGATGGTGCCTTCTGTTCCCACAGTCACAATTTGCTCTTTTCTGACACGTGGCTATTTCATACTCCAGGTACACAGCCCCGAAACAGGCAGGCTTTTCGTCATGGCATTCGTACTGCAGAAGTGAATCGAAGGTTGTCCTAGTTGTTCAGACACATACAGTCTTTCAAGGATTAAGCCCCAGGACTGTATGTTTGCTTTATTCCCAGCACATTTCTGAAGTAAAAAGTGAGAGAAAATTTCAAAAAGGGTCATACAGAAATATTACAGCTAACAGAAATATTTTACTGGAGTTTTCCTGCCA
>NW_009612068.1:0-5669 GCF_000690535.1 Cariama cristata
TTTATTTTTTTCCTTTGGAGATACCTTTACATCTTTGGAATGAATTGAAATAGCAAGAGTAACTTGCAACTTCCACACCTCTGTATGTGCTAGTCATGAGTAAGAACTTGTAGGATCTGCGTCAAAAATGTTAGAAATATGATAAGATTGCAAGAGTTTTATAGATTTTTTTTCCCAGCTGATGTGTACATGAGAATTTGTGGCAGGAACAGACAGAGAAAATTTTAGTCAGCCAATAAACTTCTTGCCCATGGAAATATAAAAGTTATCGTAAAGTAATCTTGGTCTCTTAAAAAATATTAAGCTTTGAAATTTGAAAAAGTATTCTGCACTGCTAGAAATAAAAAGAAAACAAACTCATTTTGAATCATTAGGAAAAACATTTTTTACAGAAATTTAACCTACTCTCCGGAGAAAAGGTACTGATAATGTAAATGTTAAGTACAGTATTTTTTCAGCTAATTTCTTTTTATGTTTCCTCTCCTAGGGATGGTCCTGACCATAATTCGCCTCAGCTAGGAGTTTTCAGTGGGAACACAGCCCTGGAAACAGCTTACAGTTCCACCAACCAAGTCCTCCTCAAATTTCACAGTGATTTTTCAACAGGAGGATTCTTTGTCCTCAATTTTCACGGTCAGTTTGCTTTATATCATCAACATCTAATTACCACAATCAATTAGTGGATTTAAAAAGTATTTTTGAACTTTGTGATGTACTGAATGATCTTAAATAAATATACCATGATTCATGGATTTGCTACTTTTTTTTTTAAATAACAGTACAAATTAGTCTTTAAAATCACACATTAAAAAAATCTTGAGAACATAAATTTGTGTCTTTGAATAAACTACGTTCTATCTTTACTGTTAATCATCACTATCTAATATTAAGCTTTTACTTTTTGAATTATTTTGGCCCATTTATTAGTTAAGTTACTTTTAACCTTCTATAATAAAGTTCTTCACCAGCAGACCATGCTAGGGCTCATGGTCAGAAAGGTTGATGGGATGCTGCAGGAGGGTTGGACATCAGCTTTAAGACTGATAGCCAGCAAAATACTTTGTTCAAAGTTACAGTCAGGGCTACAGGACATGTAAAGTAGGCATCTAACTCGGAAGTGAAATGCTGAATTCTAGTTCTAGTTCTAATTCTGACTAATTCACCCAAAATTATGAATCTATGAAGATTCTTAGCCTTCTGGACTGTTAAGACAGAGTGAATTAATTCACAAGGACAGGAGGAAATGCCACAGAGAGAGAGAACCTGAAGGTATCTGTTTGCACAGGGAAGTCTTTATGAAACTAGTACTCCAGAGTCTGAAATTTTTTTCTTGTCCATGCTTTTCTCCTAAAAGAAGGGCCTGATGCATGGTAACCTAACGCACTTATCTGAGAAGCTAAAACTATAGTACCTGGCTTTAGTCATCATGCGGGGAACATACATATAACTTCCACATAACAAGGTAGTGCCTGAGAAGCAGACTACGGGGAATGGTCGGTGAGAGCATTTTCCAGCCTTAAGTTGAAGCTACATAAGGATGTAGTTAGTATTTCAGGGTTGATGACTTCAGATGATAAAAAGGCAACATACGTACTCTGTCACAGTATGTAGTGCATTAGTCTAGCAAGGGAAAAAAAAGAATGAACCTGCTTCTTTTTATCTGCACTGTTTCTTTATTTTGCATAATAATATTTTGCATAATGTCCCATGGGTGGAAATCATGTACAATGTGAAGAGTGTCTGTGCTTTGAATTGAATTGAAAGCAGTGACATAGGCCACTGCTGAGAAAACGCTGCAAACTGGGCTTCTTGGAGACTAAATTGAAGGGATTCCCCTTTTTGAGCCCACATACTGGGAGATAGATATCTTAGGTCAGTGAAGTCAAGGGCCTTACTAGACATGCATATAACTACAATTTTAAGTTCTTGGAAAATGTTATTGCTGGAAACCTGCTTAGTATCAATTTCTCAGGTACTTGCTGTTACAAGTGTCTAAGCAGGTTGCAAAGCTTTTTTTCTCAGTTGTTGTCCACAAAAACTGGTGCTATTAGGTGTATTTAATAATAATTACATGTATGTGTGTGTGTGTGTGTATATATATCTCTCTCTCAAGAATACCATATGTACATACATACATAAGTACACAGGAAAACATACATGCTCTCTCCCTCTGTCCTTGGACACTCTCTGTGGATGAAAAATATTAAACTCTCCATGGATGAAAAACTCTCCATGTTTTTTTTCTCCTTGTACAATTGCTTTACAGTGATGGGCTATAGAAGCTTATGTGGAAGATAAGGGTTGATTCCCAACATGTTGTGTTTCTTTAACTTCTCAAAAGTAGCAAGTGGTTAGGATTATCAAATTACCAGGAGAATTTGTGTTCTTGACTGTGATTTAGTTCCATGAAGAGGAGAGTTTTTTCTATAGTATGTGGACTCTGATCACAGTCTTAAATCTCTGTTTTGGGTTTTTTAATCTAGGTATGGCTTCTTCAGCTGTTGTAGGCATTCTGCTCCATTTTAGAAACATGTCAGTCATCCTACTGGTCACCTTCCTTATGACATTGCTCACAATTTATTTAAACAGATTTGAAGAGTAGAGAAGAGATTTTTTTTTTTTTAAAGGCATTGTGTTTTGGTTTTTTTTGTCTAAATTATAAAATTATTATTATTATTGTTACTGCTGTTTCTTCTTAAAGTAAATGTATGTACCTGTATGTTGAGAAAGGTTAACTCCAAGTATGCTTGAATTAAGAATGAATATGACATGCCAGGTATGTGACAGGTAATTACAGATTTTCCAGGAAATCCAAGTATCCTGTGATTTATAACCATTAGCCCTATCGCATGCTGCAAAGGCAGTCACATGAAACAGCAGCCTTGTAGCTGCAAGAATCTCCTTATAAACATCACAACTGCATCCAATCCTACAATGCATCTATAACTATCTAGGCAGTGTATTATATTATCTATACTGATAAAATTTTTTTTTTTTTAGATAGTATCATAGAATCATAGAATGGTTTGGGTTGGAAGGGACCTTGAAGACCACCTAGTTCCAACCTCCCTGCCATGGGCAGGGACACCTCCCACCAGACCAGGTTGCTCACAGCCCCATCCAACCTGGCCTTGAACACTTCCAGGGATGGGGCAGCCACAGCTTCTCTGGGCAACCTCTGCCACTGCCTCACCACCCTCATGTAATGTCATGACATTTAATTGGAAAATGTTGTAACTGAGAGACCATGAGGTTCAGTGCAGCTTTGGTAATTTGGGAAGTGTGACTAGAAAATTATTTTTCTGTAAAATAATTCTTAACATGCCAATATTTAATCTTCTTTTTTTCACTTAAATTTTCAGCTTATCAGCTGAAGAAGTGCCAGCCTCCCCCCACAGTTCCACATGCGGATTTGTTTACAGAAGATGATGACTTTGAAATAGGTGAAAAAATAGTATCTCCTTTTCTTTCTCGTGTTTTCACTTGAATTCTAGTTAAATTAAACTATTACTATATTTTATCTTCCACTTGAGATTTTGGTATAATTCTGTTTGAGGGTTTTTTGAGGTTCAACTTTCTTGTCAATAACTTTTTCAGGAGATTTTGTGAAGTACAAGTGCCATCCTGGTTTCACCCTTGTTGGACAAGATATATTAACCTGCAAACTGAATGCACAGTTGCAGTTTGAAGGATCCTCTCCATTTTGTGAAGGTAAATATATGCTTGCATGGTCTGCATATTATTAGTATGCATCCTTTTTTATCTTCCTGTATATTAAGCATCAAATTTTTGGACACTGTATTTTCATTAATGTTTAAAAGAAAAGATACCATTTATTTCTTCAAAATCTAAAAAGTGCACACGTTTTCAAATTGGTCCCTAAAATTTTTGTAGACACATTCAATTCTTTAGAATCAAAAGACAAGTGGTTTTAACTATTTAACCACACCATTATTGGAACGTCGATTTCTAAAATTCATTTAAATTATTTAACATTATTTCATATCAAATCAAACATTTATTTTCACCAGTGAAGTGTTTAAAAATAGGTATTTAAATTAAGCTTTCAAAATAATAAATTATTCTGTCTGCTTTCACAAATATGGTGACATTGTATGGCAAAGTCACATGAAAAGTGTGTTCTAAAGCAGTATGTGGCAAATTTAAATTCATGAAAGCACTAAAAATCTTTCAGCTATTCATACTATGTTTATATTTACAGTATTTCAAAGAAGGAATTAAAAAAATTAATATGAATAATGTTTAGGTGTGCATTCATACACAGTTTGCTCATCTTCATGGAAAATAAGTGTATCTTGGAGATTTGTACTCAGTCCTCCAAATTATGTTTTTCAGCAAATGCTGTTGGTTATTTTTTCTTTAGTTTGTTTAGTTTGTTAAATAGTGGACAGCAAAAAGATTTTGAAATGTTGAAAAAGTGATTGAGAAAACATCTGTAGAGTTTTGTCCTGAAGTACCTCGGTTGTTTTTTTTTTTGGGGGGGGGGAGTTACTGATGAGATGCCGTCATTGAAATTTTAAGGAAGTCAAAAAGTGATCAGAAGTTCTCATATTCATGTTAGCCAGGATTCACTTTGATCTATGATATGTAATTATGGATGGAGCATCTTCCATATCAGGTAAAAACATCCATATGCACAACAGGTAACACTGAAAGCACAACAATTATTGTGACACTTTCTTAATAGCTATGTGTGTGTTTTCCTTCCTGTTACCCTCATTCTTACACTTCCATGATTTAAAAATTAATAAAGGATTCATAGTACATGCCATAATATATTTGATGCATCTGTAAGTAATTTGTCCATTTGACCACCCATACCTGACTAAACTTTTTACTCCTTCCCTTTCTTAACTTCTGCATACAATAATCTGGGACCTGTCATAGATTGAGAGGCAGGGACTCCATGTCTCTGTTTTGGGTGGAAAAGATTCAGTATTCATTTCAGAATCCTCACCATAAAATAAGCAAAAATAATGAGAAAATTGTGTGTTTCTGTGTATTTCTTGATCAGATAACTCAATACTTATTGATGTTTGATTTTTTTTTCCAATCAGTGTGTTTCTCTGTTCCCACTGCGATATTTTAATAAGATGATTGTACGGCAAATCCAGCTTTCAATTTTAAGTTAACTGTAACAGCAGTAACTTAACTCTTGACTCTGTCAATTAGAGTGTAAATAAAAAATGAAAGCCTAAAGTAAACTGAACAATTATTGTAAAAGCTACAGAGGTATTAGGAGCTTCTGGTAATGATTAGCCATCTGTTAAGCACAAGGGAGTAGTTTATTTCCAAGGATTCTTGCAGATGCTGTGGAAAATAGAGGCTTTATCTGATGGCAGCAACACTTGTTTCTTTGCAGTCTTTGGAGACATTGTAGATTGCAATGGGTTGGCCCTGCCTGGAGGCCGGGTGCCCCCCAAAGCCGCTCTATCACTGCCCTCCTCAGCTGGGCAGGGGAGAGAAAATGTAACTAAAGGCTCCTGGGTCGAGATAAAGACAGGGAGAGATCACTCAGCCATTACCGTCACAGGCAAAACAGACTCAACTTAGGGAAAATGAATTTAATTTATTACCAATCAAAACACCTTCCCCCCCACTTCCTGGGCTCGACTTCAATGGCGTGGGTCCCTTCCCCGGGGTGCAGC
>NW_009612069.1:0-1728 GCF_000690535.1 Cariama cristata
GTCCAGATCCCTCTGTAGAGCCTTCAGTAGATTGAGGAGTGTACCCAGGGGTAGGCACAACCAGGCAAATGACCCAAACCAACCAAAGAGATAATTGACACCATCTGACATGCTCAGCAATAAAAGGGAGAGGAGAAGGGCTTAGGTACGTTAGTTGTCTTTTGCACAGGAGCTGGCTGGGCATCAGTCTACCTGTAGGAGGTGGTGTGTGATTGGTTTTGCATTAATTGCCTTTGCATTACTTGTCTTTTTTCTTTCTGTCTTCTTCCACTTCACCTTCACTTACTGAGTAATTTCTATCTCGACCCACAAGTTTTCTTGCTTTACACTTCCTTGCTCTTCCCCTGTCCCACTGGGGCTGAGGGGAGGAAGTGAGTGAGTGGTTTTGTGTGCTTAGCTGCCTACTGGGGTTAACCCACAACAACTACTTTCAGTTGTCCTGTGAACTCAGAAATTTTTTTGAATCCTGCAAATAAATTAGTCTGTCAGAAGCATTACAGATATAACTACAATGCAGATGCTTTCACAGATATTAGTGTAATTACAGATAACCCATGGGCTAAGTTTTGCAACTTATATCTAATATTATCTAATACTGTGTATGTGTTATACTAGGCTAATACTATGAAGTTGCAAATATCTCATCTCTTATCATTAAGTAATTTCCTAACCTGTATTTCTTCAGCAATATTCTCACCAAGAATGGCATTTCTTTTTCATTATCATGCCTTTAGCTGAGTTTCTCAACTATTTACAGATTTCTTTGTCTCATCACTTTTCTAACACTTGCTTTTGTGTTATATATCAACTTCTGCTTTTTGGTGGCATCATACTTCTTTACAGTTTTCTAGCTGAGGTGAGAATTTTAAAACAAGATATGGGATTCTTAGCATGCAGATATCCCATGAGGATCCTGTCATGTTAGTAGCTCTGATTAGCTCTTTCTCAGACAGCAGATAATAGTGCTAGACAATGACACATGGGAAGAAGACCTCTCAGCCTTCTCAAGCATGATAATGTCTCCTCACAGAACTGACACATGATCAAATAAATAATTCTTTTTGGGAACATCCCCGTATACATTTAGGAAGTGCACATTTTGGATGTACTGAGTTAAAATGCTGATTATGAATAAAAAAAGTCCAAAATAATGCAGATTAGTGTACAATAAGCAAAGCTTCAAATGAAAATTAATTTTGTAACTTGAAATACCTGTACACTAGTTTGAAACTGACTGAAGTTCTGATGTAAGATGAACAGCTTGGAAAAACTAGTCTGAATCTGACTTGTAGTAGAAGGAGACAGTGCTCCAAGAAGTTAGAATTTTATAGCATCAACCCATTTTCAGTTTGCACACCAAACTGTGATAAGGCTGCATCTTGTTATCAGGCAATTGCATATACAAATTCTGTCTTTTCTTTGTTCTCAATCAATCTAAATCACAGATTTTTTCTTACTTCTTGATTTTCTTCTGTAGCTTGTTTTAAACCTCTGTTTCCCAGGTTCAAAACTGTGTAAGAGCTGAGTTTGAACTTAAATTTCCCCAGGCAAGTATGCCATCCACAGCCAGGAGTAGATGGTTAGGGAGAGGCTAAAATGAAAAAGACAGTACAGACTGTAAAGCAGGGCTTGCATATGGACAGATTTAATAACTCATAGTGGACCTATTGTTGTGTGTACATACATAGTTCTTTGCTAACAGCTATGATTGCCTGGATAATGCTGTCA
>NW_009612070.1:0-3157 GCF_000690535.1 Cariama cristata
CGGCCCTCCCCAGCGCTTCCCGGGGCCTTCCCGAAACGCCCGAGGGATGAAAACTTTGTTTAAGCCGTAGGATTTCCCCAGAGGGTGGGCCAAGGGTTGCTGTTTGTTTAGGCCCCAAGCCTGCAAATACTTATCCGTATTCTGAAATTTAAGAATTATCAATGGTTAGATGTGTTTAAAGTGCAGGAGACCTTTTAAAGTTACCTGGTGGAAAAAGTTACCATGTCTACTGCTTCTCAGTATGTTTGCTTTAAATACTCTGAAGATACGACCTCTTCTACACAATTCCATTTGGCTTTCTTTGAATTGGTGACTCTTACGACTTTCCCACTTCATGATGTTTGAAGTATTACTGAAATAATATTTCACGTTCTTCATACTTCATCGATACCTTGTTACAAAGAGCTTTTTACAAGATTGAAATAAAAGGCTACTGAAGAAGAAAGTGCTGTCTCTTATTTCCTGACTAGCAATAACAAACATAATTTTTTTTACAGTTATTACTGTTGTTTAGAGCTGAGAGTGACGCGAGTAGGTGCGTATTTCAGTTGCGGATATGGCTGCATGTGTGACCTCTGAGAGGACAGTAAAGCTTTCTGCACTTTTACATACCGTAATGTACACTTAAGTTTGGTTTTTCTTAAGAGAGATGCCCTCTAAAGAAAAACAAGGGTGGATCTTCTATTGATTGAAAAACTTATTACGTATGCACTGATTGGCTTAAAAAAAAAATTCTTTGAAAATATGAAACCTTATCCTGAAGAATTTGCTTCCGAGTAGGACAAAAGCACTTATGGAGCTGGTGGATTAACTTTTTAAATACCTCTTTGCAAAGGAATAAAGATGGTCTGAAGACTCTCAGAGCTGTTGAGAAATGTTTATTTATTCCTTATTTTAACACTTGTGGATTTCGAACGTATGCATACTTTTTCTCATGTATTCTCAAGTATTTCTGACAAAATGCTACCTGTTTAAAGGGTTAGGCTCTGAACCCTGAAGGTTTAATTATACATCTGTTAATACAGATAAACAAAAACAGACACTGTATTTGTTATTATTGGTAGTGTTTATGCAAAACAAATTTTTGGCTAAGGTGTTTAAGAGAAAAAGAATTTAGTTATAAATCCAATATGTATGTACTAGGAATTTTTATTAGTTGAGTTTGGCTGTAGGTACAGTAACAATCAGAAATAGTGATGATATTTTTGGTAAAGCAGTTTTTAAGCTCAGGATGTAATAGTAAAGGAAATAAGCAGTAGTAGGCAAGCTGGGTAGTAAGCTTTTACTGGGATAATTAAAATATGTGCAGTTTCTTAAGATCTCATGAGGACATCACAGATGAAAGGAGGGGTGATCTAACTGTGTGAAAAGTTTGTCTAGAATTCAAAAAAGCCCGTTTTGTTCAAGGTCTTCTTAAACACATAACTATTGACATTGATATTTGGCAGTTCAACAAGTCATGTCCAAAGTATTTTGCAGATACAAGGAAGAAGAAAACTTGGTAGTGTAATTTAGGAGACTCTAATTAGTTGCTATGGGATATAGGGAATTAAACTATTTTTTAAGGCAAATCTGGAAAAATCTCTGTGCCGTGAAGCCTGTCATATTGTGAATGCTGGGATGTTCATTCAGTGTAAAACTAGACTCAGTATAACGTTGAAAATATACTCTGCGAAATCTTAGTAATGATAGCTAAAAAAAAAGGTTGAATGCATTTCTCTGTAATTTTCAGTATTTTTAGAAAACTTCAAGTGGGCATAGAACTGTAAGGTTTTTAGTTTCAGCGGTGTAACCTTTTGTAGTATCTTTCATATTAAACATTTTGGAGTGGTTTTTAAAAGTGCTTTTATGCTTTGTATGGTTCTGTACCATATGTTTTGTATTTAATTCTCTGAATGACCACTGAAGTGCAGCCAACTTTGGGTGAATGTGGCAACTGTTAACTAGCGCTTAGCAACAGTGCACAATAATCAAGACGGGAAGTGAAGAAGAATACCATGTCTAATTGAAACTACAGGGGGCATTTAGGTAGGTAGGGCATAATTAACAAAACCTGGAGCTTGGACATGATATTAAGGCATCTTTACTCTTGTAAAAAGGATTGTGAACTCATTAATATAAAAAACACTTCAGATTTTTTGTTTTATACCTCAGATGGACAGCCTCTTTGAGATGTACATGTTTTGACTATTCTTGCATAATTATTTCTCGCACATAATGCAGAAAACACATTTTCCTTTGCGTCTAAAATGGAATTGTGAGAAGGAAGACTGTTGCGAAAACCGACAAATGAAGGAGTAATAAGCCTTGACGTTTTGATAATGATGTCTTATAGAGAATTAGTCCTGCGAACTAGAGTTCATTAGATATAGTGATTAAGATATCTCTAATATTCTGAAACAGATTACAGTGGTAGTTGTAAAACAACACTAATTTTTTTACAATTGAAGTGTTGTTATTTTCTCTAAGAATCATTCACTTTCCTCAAATCCTGTCTTGTCATGACATTCCCTAAAGTGTTGTGAAATGTGTTGCTTGTAAGAATATTTGTTCAAAATATTTTTGTCTAATATAGTTTCAGTTTCGTTTTTTAAAAATTCCAAACCTGATCATTTTGTTTCATGCTGTATCGTATGTGGAGATACATTCATGGACCAATTTTATGTCTTGTGTATCCCAAACACATCTTGTTTCTAAGAACTCTGAAAATACCCTCATATCATAAGGAGAGAACTAGTAAATGAATTTTCAATGAATTGTTACAGAGGCTCATTTGCAACTCTGAGCATGACTCGTATAGCCCTTGTTAATGGGTTTGAACTTGCAGATAGGTAGTGAAGATGATGCAAAACCACGGAGCCGTGCTGTGAAGGTGCTTATAGTAGTGAACAATCCAGTAGCATGAGGCTCTTGATATCTTAATAGAATAATTAATGTTTTTATAATCCAAAAGAAAAACCACAAAATATCTGTTGGAGGAACTTGTGGATGACAGAAATTTGGAACACTATTTATTCACAATGGGAACACCCAAATTTTGTACACTGTTGTTGTTGACTTGGAAGTTACCAAACAGAAGTATGGAACTCCTTATAGAAGTCGCAGACTGGATCGATGGGCCAAGGCTGATTGTACGAGGTTCAACAAGGCCAAGTGC
>NW_009612071.1:0-1136 GCF_000690535.1 Cariama cristata
GGCGGCTGCAGCCGGAGACCAAACGCCTTTGCCCCGACAGGAACGGGCTGGTCAAGCAGCTCGGAGCGCTTTAAAGATATATTCGCTTCCCCTAATTCAATAACGTCTTGCTAACAGTTCAAATAGAGAAATTATTAGTTTTCTCTCAGCGAGGCGGTCTTGAGTTAGAGTCTATTATAATTGTACATTTGAAAATGTTAATCTCAGTACAGGCCTAATTAATTCTGCCTTGTTGCTGACAAGTAGTTCATCAAATATCTGATTCGAAGATTTTCGTAATGAGGATATTAATTAAACTATGAATAATCCAAAGGTGCTTATATTGAAACAATACCTCATTACAATGATTAAGTCCTGATTTCGAATATTATACCTTTAACAATTGTCACCCCGCAAACACAACCTTATGGATGAGCCTGTAAATGGCAAAACGTAATTTTGGGATATATTTTTTCCTTGTTGAGAAAAAAAAAAAGTGCCCCTCATTTTCAAACACTTCTGAAATAGGTTACACACAGCTTAATGATGATCAAAATGACTCTTTTCTGCAAAAAAAGACCCCAAAGTGCGCGTACAGCTGCAAACCCAAGAGGGTCAGCATCATTTCACTGTATTCTCTTCTTGATTACAAGCCGAGCCCATCAAACACAACATAATTACAGTAATTTCAGGTTTATTTATTCTAATGCAGTTTCCCCATCTCCCTGGTAATTATGAGCAATTTTTTCGCCCAGGGAATCTTTTTGCATTAACAAAAGAGATAACGCACTGAAAGCCAAATTTGCTGTGCATTGAGAAAAGCGAAGGAAAAAAAAAATAAAATAGGTGCGAGCTGCCATCTCTGCAATTCTCCTATATTGGAGCTCTGCAAATTGCTTGCAGGTGTATGGAGCAGAGCTGTCAATAGGAAGGGGCTTCCAAATTAGCAAATGCACAATGTTGAAGTAATGAAGACAGACTTAGCGAAATTGCCAAACAACAGATACCTCTTTAATATCTTCCACCCAAAAAGAAAAAGGAGAAGAAAAAAAAAAAAATCCCTTTGGAGCGTCCCTGCGAACCCCCTTGAATGGCTGGGGATGTTGTACATGTGTCAATCTAATTGCAGAGCACAGAGCGGCCCCTGAAACTAGAGA
>NW_009612072.1:0-2065 GCF_000690535.1 Cariama cristata
TCTATCACGACGGGCTGGTTCGCTATCACATCGTAGGACTCCATGGCGAGGACCCGCTGCAACCACCCGTCAGGGAGCAACCGCCCAGCCTTCGGCGGCGCATGCGCGGAACAACAGCGCGGAGCCGCCTGGGTGATGTATTCCTCCGGCGGCGGTGCCTGCTGGGAAGTGTAGTCCGGGCCACGCGCGGTGCCTGACGGATAGGCGCGCCAGGAGCGAGGCATGTCGGGAGACGTAGTGCGGAAAAAAGGAAAGGCTGCAAAAATATCCACGGCCTGGAAACCGCCTTGTCGGCGTGAAACCCGAGTGACGTAGTGGGTGCTGTGTTCCAGGGGTTAACTGCGCACTTACAGCAAAAAGCACTGGATTTCAATGGGTTGGCTTCCAGTTTAATAGATTTTTTCCACCTTATTTTTCCAATACGAAAAGAGCAAAACTGATTGCATCACCTTCTGTAAAGGGAAACTACCACTAATGAAAGTGTTTTACTGTCCCATCATTTCATGGGATCATCTCTATAAACTGCTGGTTATAATGCATCTGTTCTCTCTGAGTATTACCTAGTGTCTCTGCATATTTTTTTGAGGCATGGCAACCAGAAATGAAGTGTCAGTACAGCGAATGCACCTGGTGGGCATTCCAGCATTAAACAATGTGTTCCCTGTTACTTCCCCTTTGCTACGTGTTCTAAAAGCACTTTGAATAATTGATGACTGACAAAACCACTAAAATTATATGTTTACTTGGAACTCTGAGCAACAACACTGGGTGTTGAAAGTAGTGAAAATGAACTTGAATGCCAGTAAGCGTACATGAAGGCTGATTCAGAACAAGTCGCCTGTCTTGTCCTGCATCTTTCATGCAGACACTGAGACTTTTTTTCTGTAGGTTCTGCCTTTAGCCCAAGCAGATAGTCTTATCTCAGATATTTATCTTCAGTGATTTTCATAATTCACCTAGTGTAAAAGACGGGGGTTTTTGTATGACAGGATGGAGGGGTTTAAATTATTCCAAGACTAGTATTGTGTCACCTCAGTAAATGCCAGGAGAGACTCCTTATGTGTGTATTAAGCCAACACAGCATTTCATACATGAGTCTGTTATATTTACCTTCTCAGTTGACCGTAATTGACTTCTCAGGTGGATGTCACAAAAAGTATTATCACAGTAACGGGACATGTGAAATATTGTCCGCTGTGAGAAGCAGTGATTCATGAGAATACCAGCTGCTCACCTCCTCTCTCAGCAGACAGTCATTTGTCTGCTTGCCAGCTTCTTGACTGTATGTGATCTCCTAAAAGGTATGTTGTGAATATTGATTTTAGAATAAACTCTCAGATACTTAAATGAGAAATGCAACAAGCAGGAACACTTGTCCTATCCTCTCAGCACTCTATAGCTAATTTTTTCCTTATGCTGATTAAAAATCAGGATGCTCCTCTAGCAAAGACGTGTAGGACTATTGAACACATGCAAGCTCACACATACACACGAGGCTTTGCATGACCACAGAAGTAGTTGCAACTCAGGAATGAGCCAGAGATATTCAGTATGCTTAGTCCACAGGTTAAGATCCTTGATCAGACAGCCCTTGAACTTCACCTATTTGCATTGCTTCACAGCTGCCTCTGAGGTACCTACAGATATGGAAAGGTGCGTGGGGAGAATAAAGGCACTGTGAGGACTGGAGAAAGTATAAAACCAGCAGTAACAAAAGCTGCAAGAGCAGCACTAAAGGAAATAAGGCTATCAGCTGGCCATGTCTCGGGGCGCAGCCATGGTCCCACAGAATGACAGGGTTATGAATGGCACGGAGATGAGTGCTAAGCCTCACACCCAGCGCTCTGTCCCGGGCCCTGCTGCAAGGACAGATGAAGTCCAACAGAAGCAGCTCCCCAGCTGCTGCAATTTACAGCCTCGCTTCTTCAGGTAAGATCTGACATAGGCTTGAGCGCTGAGAGGCTGGGGAGCTGCCCAAGGACGGGTTTTGCCCTGCTATAAGCCCCCTGGGCGAGCCAGGGCCGGGGAAGTTGCCCACCAGGCCTCTGCCCCAGGCCTCCCGCCA
>NW_009612073.1:0-4459 GCF_000690535.1 Cariama cristata
GAAGGATTACGAGGAGGTTGGAAGGGACTTGGCTGTCTGTCAGAGCCCTGTGAAAGCACCCGAACCATGTCCTAGCTCCAAGTTCTAACGCAGGGAGCTGTCTCCCCATCGGACTTCTTCCCTCTGCACCAGGTGATGGCTGCTCCCCAGAAATGATGCAAGAATCCCTGCACATGGGTACTGAGCTGAGAAAGGGGATCAAACTTGATCTCTGCAGATCCCCTGGACTGGAGCAGGTTATTTCTCCAATGGGGAGCCCCCTCCCAGTGATCCAAGAAAAGGAGGTGGCTGGGATGTGGGGGGAAGCTGGCTCTGGGGCTGGACTGTGATTGAAGGGGTGACAGTGTTGGCTCTGGGTTGCACTGGAGGAAAGCTTAAACTACCTGAGGCAAGGCAGGGGGGATGGTTATTATTAAAGCCTGTCTCCACTTGCCATTACTTAGCTGGGCTCCTGGGGGTGGCAATCTCCCAAGGTCACCAGGGTTGGGAGCTCCTGGGGCTGTCTCGCCTCCAGCTGTCCTCTGCCTGGGAGAGTGGTGGTGCTTGGACTGGTGATGTGATGACTGCAGAAGATGGAATGAGCTCTCCAGTGCCTCCTTTGAGCCTCCCAGGACCTCCAGATACAGCTTTATGTGCTGGGGAATGCTTCGCTGCAGAAGGCTGATGTAGTGATGCTCAAACCTGCCTCCAGAGCAGGGAAAAAAAGAAAACGAGGGGACGAAGCAGAAAGAAAGGAGCCCAGGTAGGTGCAATGCCAGCTGTGTCTCCCCTCCTGGGTAGCTGGCCAGGAGCCGAGTGAGGGTTGCTTGATTAATTTTTTCTTTTTTGGTGGGAGAAGCTTTTCTTCTGCTCAGCACAGATGTCCTGGATCGGGGTCTTGTTTTGGGGTTCATGGTCTGCCCTCCTTGTGGGCCACTGGCAGAGCAGGTTATCTCCCATAGTGGAGGGAGGCAGAGCAGCCAGCGTGGCTGTACCGAGTCTGGTGGCCTGAGGTTGCACCATCTGAATTTATGACACTGGAAGGGCTTCATCTCTGTGGGTCTGCTGAGCACTGCATTCTTGAAGGGTCAACCTCCTGCTTGCAAAAAGTACTGGTTTTATTTTTTACTTCTCATTTTAAATCTTCTGGTGTGCTTGACTGCTCTTGAACGCAGAGCTGTATGGTTAGAGGGAGGTCTTGCTGTGTCCTGTGCTTGGGAGATGGAGGTGGAAGGAGCCCAGAGCTCATTGTTGGCTGCAGTTAGTTTAAAATGCTGGGATGCTGACAGCATGAATGAGCAGCAGATGGACCCCTCAAAAGATCCCTACTGGGCTGAAGCCTCCTCCCGTGCTGGGACTGGAAGAGAAGTCTGCCTGTTGGGGACACGTGCATCTATGCAGCCACCGTGTGTCCTGCCCATTGCCCTGATAGCCTTGCAGCTCCATCAGGGCGTTTTGGTGAATGTTTGTGAGCTTCAGGCTCATCAGCTTGTGGTGGCAGCAAGATCCTTTCTACCACATCTGTATGCGAAGCCCCTAAGCTGGGCCCAGAAGTGATGATGGAGTGAGACAGTTCATCCCCCAGCCAGATGAAGAACATGTCCCCAGCTTTCAGCTTGCATTGGGCCATGGGATGGACACGAAAAGCAGCAGGTGCTGCTGGGTCAGGGCTGGAGAGCACCAAGGAAGAGGGAACTTGCCCAAGACCTTGTGAGAAGTCAGTGGCAGAGCTCTACAGACACCTTGAGCCTCCTCCCTGCAGGAGAGCGATGAACAAATCCACCCTGATCCTTGTGATCTGCTCTAATTGCAGTAATGAAGCCGTGAATGAATGGTGGTGAACAGACTGGAGCAATGTGCTAGAAACACTCATCCTGCAGGCTGCTCCATGTGTTGCCGTTGGGTGGGATACTTTTTTTTTAATGACCGGCTTTGCTATTCCAGCACACGGGTAGGGAAAATAAAACTGAAGGTGTGCAATGAAGTGTGTGCTGCTCTTGGGCGTGGGTCTGGAGGATCCACTGCTTGTGGAGAGGCCAAAGCATTGCCTATGGCCATTGAGACAGAGATGCTAACGCTCCAAAAGCCATGGGATTGCTCTCCCTCAAGGAAAATCTTTTCTTTCCTTCCCTCCCTCCCTGTGTTTGTGGGAGGGCAGGAGGAGGTCTGTGCTGCCCAACAGACCAGGGTAAGTGATTTCAGTAATGAACAATTACATCAGCCCCGGTGCTCTGCTGATGGCTTTCCAAGCTGCAGGAGCACGTGGCTGTACTCCTGCCCTTGCGCAGCCATGCTGGGTTGGCTTCTGGCTCCAAGTGGGAGTGATGCTCATGCTGTGTCCACCCCAAGCTGCTGTCGCTCACTTTTTTGGGGGATTGAACCAGCCCCAGCTGCCTATGGAGCCACCAGGGAAAGGTGGCAGCTCTCCAGACCATGCCTGGAAGTTATCTTTGCTCTTTTAAAAAGCATCTTTGAGTCCCAAACAGTCTTGTTTCTGGCAAATGGAGCAGTTACCATTCCCCTGAGAGGGTTATGGTCAGCGCTAGCGGTGTGGTGTGAGGACAACCAACTGGAAACCTGGGAGGTGGGTTGGCCCTGTCCCCAGGAACTGGGGGAAATTAGGGAAAGTGGCCACCTAGGGTGGATGAGAGGAGACCCACTCAGCCCCAAGGTCTTTGGGCTGGCCAGATTTGGGGTGTCTCAATGGGCTCCATCACCCTAGAAGAGCTGAAGAGGAAGGCAAGGACCCATCAGGTGAGGCAGGAGCTGGTTGCCATCCCCAGAAGGATCAGCCTCTCCAAGAGCAACGGGACATGCCTAACATTTTAGCTCAGGCACTTTCACAGCTGTGAGTTAAGCACAGAGGAGGCTTCAGCCCAGTAGGGATCTTTTGAGGGGTCCATCTGCTGCTCATTCATGCTGTCAGCATCCCAGCATTTTAAACTAACTGCAGCCAACAATGAGCTCTGGGCTCCTTCCACCTCCATCTCCCAAGCACAGGACACAGCAAGACCTCCCTCTAACCATCCCTGGCTGTACCTCCCAGCGCATCACTTTGGGAACATCTCCAGAACATACCCCCATCAGGGGAGAGGGGATGGAGAAGGTCTGGGGGAAAGACTGACTCCACTTTAAGACAGGACCCAGCATTGAAATGAAGTGTGGATGTGGGGCTATGGTATACCACAAACACAAAGTGCAATGCAACAGCCATGAGCAGCACGGAGCCAACCAGTCTCCTATCTCATGGGCTTAGGAACTCTCCCTTTCCCTATCTTATCGGGGCATTTCATTGCTTTTCCTCCTGAGTCAGCCCATCACATGGGCCTGGCTCACCTTCTCAGGGCAAACTCCAACCCCAGGCACCTGGGACTGGTTTCACACTCACACCAACTCCTCAGCTCAGAGCTACAGCACTGGCCCGACAACCAGGACTTGCTCAGGCAACAAACAAGCTTTACCAGAGATGATGAGGAGGCAAAACCCCATCAGAAAGGTGCTCTTTACCCAGGCACCACTCTATCCATAATAGGTATCTATCACTGGTCAAACTGGGGATTCCCTCCCTGCTCCCAGACATGCATCCTCTGGGCTGCTCTTGGAGGTGAGAAGAGCAGCATCCAGCTCTAGTTGGCCAAGCCCCTGCAGGGTACAGGCCATTTTCCTCACAGCAATAATTCTGGTTGATGATCCTCAGAGGTGGCCTACCCAGAGCACACCTTTCAGCATTTGCCATTCTCCCCAGGACAACAGCCATACACAAACACCCTGCTTAAATCCAAAGCACTCAGAGGAGGAAAAAAAAAGTCTTTATTCAAATTAAAAAAAAAAAGACAGTTGCATAGAAGTGTACAGGTGCATTTCTAATTAAAAGGTGCTTTTACAGTAAAAGCCAGAGCAAGAGTTTGCCATTTCAGCCAAAGCAGGCAGCTTGCAATGTTCCCCTGGACTAGGAACCAGGATCCTCTGCCTAGGCAGGATGCATCCCCAACACTAAGTCAGGCACCTATTCAGCTTCACTCATCAATAAACAGCAGTGTGATAAAGCTCGAGACACCCATGCTACAGAAGTGCGCTATGAGCATGTAGACTATGCAAGCAGAAAAGGTATAATACATCAAACAGTGGCACTGAGGTTCAGGACAATCCTTTGGCACCTCCAGGCTCTCAGGACCAGTTTAGCCTGATGACAGAGGGTTTGTATTTCATCTGAAGTTTGACTTCATTAAGAACAGACTGCCGTTTGTTAATACTCATCCTCATCAGCTTCCTCTTCCTCTCCATCTGCCGAGTCCCTTCCAACCTCCTCGTAATCCTTCTCCAGGGCAGCCAGGTCCTCCCTGGCCTCCGAGAACTCCCCCTCCTCCATGCCCTCCCCCACGTACCAGTGCACAAAGGCTCGCTTGGCATACATCAGGTCAAACTTGTGGTCCAGGCGGGCCCACGCCTCCGCAATGGCCGTGGTGTTGCTCAGCATGCA
>NW_009612074.1:0-10737 GCF_000690535.1 Cariama cristata
GGGGCACCCTGCGGTGCCCATCCCCGCCCCGGGAGCCTTCCAGCCGTTAGGGAGACCAGCCCGCGAAACGGTGAAGGAGCTTTGGGTGAGTCTCCTTTCTCTCCTCGGAAGCCACGAAGCGGGCAGGGCACAGTGCAAGCTGATGCGGGAGGCCTGTGTTGGTTATTGTGGGCTAGCGTGGGAGCCCGTGTGATAGACGTGGGCACTTTGGAGATGATGGATTACAAATTACCTGACATCCCTGCCTCTTTTGCTTCCCTTTTCTTCTGTAACTTCTCCAGTAAGGGACTGCGAGCTTCCAAAAAGCACCCTGAAGGAAGCGCAGGCTTTCTTTTTCCTGATGCCTACTCCTCCTCGCTTCCCCTCGCCATCCCTCGCTGCTGTCTGTTATGCTGGGAAGGTGGGGTGACTCTGGAAACTCAGCTCATACATCTAGGACAGCAAATTCAAACGAACAGATGAAAGGCGGTTAACTGCAGCATTGCTCCAATCGGATACTCCAAAACTTTAAGCTGAGGGAGTATTAAATGTGTGATTCTTGGGCCTGACCTTGTGACTGCATTGAAGGGTGGATCTCTTGGGATGCTGTTGCCTCACTGGGGCCTCTGCTTAAGAAAGGGTTTAGGTGAGGACGTGAACCTAAACCTCTAAGAACACAGATTCTTTATGCTACTCTGATACAGATCTTTTGTACAAATTTGAGAGTCGCTGCAGCTGGGGTTCTAGAGAGATGCTTAAGTATCTTAATTTTATTTATTCTAGCAGATCACTGATATTCCAGGAAGTCTTTGTGTACAGTGATAAGATTCTGATTTTAAAAGGGAGAGGAGAGTAGCTCCCTATTTTGTGGAGGTTGAAGTAATTCTTTGTGGGTCTGAAAAACATGGTTTGTTGCAGCTGAAGCAGGTTGAAAATCAGTGGCTAAGGGCCTGATTGGAATGCCTGTGCCGTGTCAGAGGTCCGTGTGAGGCACCTGTGTTACCGCTGGAGCCAGGCTGCTCCTGGAGGTCTTTGAAGACGTACACAGTTTACGAACAGTGGTGCTGCCATTAGTGGTTAGAGTTTGCATGCCTGCAAAGAGTAGGGATAAAATAATGAAACCAATAAAAACTTCTTATAGAAAATTAGGTACACCGTAGCTTAAAACGTGTAAGGTGCAGACTCCACTGTGTAAGGAAAGCTGTTGGAAAATAGATGCCCAGTGTCTGCTGTTTGATTGTTGGCACGTGGTGTTCAGTTTGGCGCAATAATGTGCTGCCCTTTATAATTGTCACAAATTTCAGGCTACGCGGGGAAGTGGTCACGGCGCCAAGGCTGTCAGAGTTCAAGGGGTGTCTGGGTGATGCTCTTAGTCATATGGAGGAGCAGGGAGTTGGACTCCATGATCCTTACGGGTCCCTTCCAGCTCGAGCTATTCTGTGTTGGTAGCAGACAGCAGATGAGTACCTCTGTTGTGTAGTGTCGATGGAAGATGCAGATCCTCACCTGAACAGCAATGTTTCACGGTGATGTTGTGAGAATACACCCGTAAAACGGAGAAGTTCTTGTGTTATAATAGGATATAGGGGTTTGAAAAGAAAAGGGATATGTTCTAGTATGTTACGAGAACACTTCTGTGGCTTTATTAAAATAGTGTTCCTTGTGCTATTAAAAAGTGATTGTCTAAACGTTCCTGTGTCTTAGGAATCATTAAGTCTCCAATCCTAACAAAATGCATCAAAAAGGGAGGGAGACAGTGAAAAACTGTGAACTGGACAGATTTTAACTTTTTTTTTTTTCAAATAAAACCCAATTTAAGAAAACAGGAATTAAATTGAGGAATCTGTCACTCTAAAGTGTGAGCCAGAACACAGCAATGATAACGTCTTTGGTTTTTGCACTACTGGTGATTTCTGACAGCGTGTTGTTGGTTATGGAAGGTGCTTAAACCTTTCACAGTGAGCCCTGCAGATTTGTCGTGGCAGTGTTCGCGTGCTTGTGACTAAGCACAGAGGACAGTTGGGTCTGAGCTCAGCGGACTTAGGGAAGTGGATGACTCCGTGAGCTGACTCTGTTAATAAGATAGGAGCCAGAGGATAACCATTCTTTTTGTGATTACTTTCAGGTTCTGGGAAGGATGACCACTCTCACACGGCAGGACCTTAACTTTGGGCAAGGTAATGTGTTGTGCTAAGCTGCAAATTGGTGTGATTGCAAGGCTGCTTCTTGTTGGCACATAAGCTTGTGGGATTGTTGTTGGAGGGTTGGTCTGTCCCTAAACTTCCTGCAGCTAAGCGGAAGCAGGTGAAAGTTACGCAGGGAAAAATACCTTAAAAGAAGAAAATTCCTATGAGTATATGGTATTGCTCTGCATGCTTCCCCCCATTCCCTACTTCAGCATCCTTTACTTTTGCTTTTCAGTTGTTGCAGATGTTCTTTCAGAATTTCTGGAAGTGGCTGTTCACCTTATCTTATATGTCAGAGAAGTTTACCCTATTGGGATCTTTCAGAAGAGGAAAAAATACAATGTACCTGTCCAGGTAGGAGATTTTCCTGGAAGCTGACAGCCACATGGACAAGCAAAGCAGCAGGGATTAGTCAACACTCACCACAACAAACTAAATCACTTCCAGAGTTTGTTTTAATGTGCAAACTCATTTTTGAAGAGAATTTAATTCCTATCAAAAGGCAGAACGACTCTGTAGCTGAGGATACAGCAATACTCAGGGAACAAGCAGATCATGGACAATAGTAGTAGAAGGCTTCCCCAGCTATATGCAGTAAGGTAACATGAAAGCATGCTTCCTAGGAAGTAGAGATGGTTGGAATATACTGTTCCCAATATGCTATTGTGGGTATATATTCCCAGTATATTACAACTCTATGGGCACAGTGATCTGCCTCCGCTAACTAATCCTGCCATGAAAGAATTACTGGTTTGAATTGGCAACTTAGTGGTGAAAAGTGCTCTTTGAAGCGCAGCTCAAGTGCCTTGTAACACACTGGTGCTTCTGTTTAAATCTTCCCAGTTAGCGTTGTCCTGGTTCATATCAGAACACCGCTCTGACTATTCTCTGTATTTGCTACAGATGTCCTGCCACCCGGAGCTGAATCAGTACATCCAGGACACGCTGCACTGCGTAAAGCCGCTGCTCGAGAAGGTAAGATCCTATCGGGGACCTGGGCAAAAGTACTGCAAATGGTTTTGACAGAAAGTAAGAGAACATAAATACTGTCTTCATTACAGAATTTATTTACAGTTTTACAATACACTAGCTGATAAAGTTACTAACAAAAATAACATCCATAATCTTTACTTGCAGTTAAGGGCCTTCCTTGCTGCTGATCATTGGCATTTAGTTTGCATCTAATACATGCACATGAGGATATGCATCATATATTTTCAGTTACATCATCCTACATGTTAACTTAACGTTCTGCTTTTGAATAGATTTAAGTTTAAGCACCTATGGCAGAATAGTTTGAATGCTTTGTTGTAAGCCAGCAAGCAAACGTAGGTTTGAACTCAAGGTTTTGTAAGAGAAAGGTGTGACCATATGAAGCATTTCAGGGCGTAGGATGCTGGCAGATTTTGCATTCTCTGCTCTTTACGGACAACTTTAATGCACATTTAGGGAACGGAAATAGATCGGTTTTACATTACGGTAGTACAAAGCTGCTATATTTGGTCAACAGTCTAAGCATATCTTAACTTCCTCATCATTGTCCCTTCCCGAGTGATGCAATGAGATGGCTGTACATTTCCTCCTTTGTTCCAAAGCAGTATCTGGAGAAATGTGCTGTTTAATGCACTTCATCTCCCTAGGCCTTAGTGATAAGCTATCAGTTTAACATCTAGCAAGAAATGGCTTTGCAAAAATATTTTTTATGATCAGTGAGAATAATCTGACAGCGCTCAAGCTTTGGATAACTGCTATTGCTGTGAGCCACAACAAAGCAGCACACTTCCATTCTATCAGAAGTATGGGAAGCACACTGTGGGCAGAAGACAGCTGGTTTTAAGGAAGGGATTTTCTATCTTTGTTCTCGCAGAACGATGTGGAGAAAGTTGTAGTTGTAATCCTGGATAAAGAGCACCACCCTGTGGAGAGATTTGTCTTTGAGATCACCCAGCCACCTCTTCTTTCCATTAGGTAAAGTTTCCATTACTGCTTGCCCATGGCATCCAACACCTGCCTCTGCAGAGGTGGTTCTGGAAGCAGCTCCAGGCCCCAGTGCTTTGCTGCATGCCAGTAACAACTGCTGTCTCCTCAACAGTTCGGAGTCCCTGCTGTCCCACGTGGAGCAGTTACTGCGTGCCTTCATCCTGAAGATCAGTGTGTGCGATGCGGTGCTTGACAACAATCCCCCAGGTAAACGTGTCCATGCAGCCTGATAGCGTGGCATTGCTTGACTTGAGACAAAAGGTAGCGTCCGATCCTCTGTTAGTTGTCCCCTGATCTGGAGCCTACCATTTTCTTGCAGGTTGCACCTTCACAGTTCTGGTTCACACACGGGAGGCTGCCACACGAAATATGGAAAAGATCCAGGTGATAAAGGTGAGCGATATCTTTGGCTACCTGATTGTGAGAGAGCAAGCTGCAGAGCAAACACTGGAAATTACAGAGTTTTGGCATCTCTAGGGTTAAGGCCGCTAGATATTTCAAACACGTACGTTAGCTTCACATGATGCACTTCACAGCTTTGCTTTGAATGTGTTAAAATGGCTTACACTGGTGAGGTGACCGAGCACATTCACCATACTCCAGCCGCAATTGCAAACAATAGCTGCTTCAATGCCTGAATTAGATTGTAACAATACTTACTGCACGTAATGCCTGCTCAGTCACTTAAAAGTACTCTGACATACAGAATGGGTACTTGAATTTGATCAACAAAAAAAGCTCTCATCCCACACCCACTATGTGTGGATGGCTAGTTCTTTATAAATAGCAAGAAAGACTAAGGTTCAAGTAACTAGTGGGTTTTGGGTGCACAAATACATTTTATCTTGCAGGAAAGTGTGTGCAGATCACTTCTTAAAGCAAGATTATTTTTTTTTTTAAGAATCCTTGCTTAGGTACAGGGAAACTTTTTTCCCCAAGCCAAGTTATTTTGGGTGGCCTAAGGCACAATAAAGCTAGTGAAGTATAAAATTGTTTCAAAGTGGAAGTCTGCTCTGTACTGTTTAGTAATGGAAATGGGTAGTGTAGTAGGCCAACCTTTAAACTTGCAAGGCAGGACAGAAGTCCATGCCCTGAGCATTTTGGAGTTGCAATTAAATGCTGGCATAACGCATAGAACATGCTAGCTCAGGACAGCTAAGAGTTTACTTACTCCAAAGGTGACATCTCACTTCTTTAAAAGATAAAGTAGGTTAACATTATAGTTTGATGCTGTAACTGAAGATACTGTCCCATGTCTCAGGGCCAAGTGTGCAAGTGTCAAGTTCTGCTGTTGTGAAAGGTTTGAGTTACCTGTTTCTTCCCTCAGAAGCTTGATCTCTCGCTCACTTAATGCTGACCTAGTGCTGAGAAAGAGAGCTCTCCTGACAGAGCCTGCCAGCCTCTCTGTAAATAACACCTTGTGTTCCTGCCCCTAGGATTTCCCATGGATCCTCGCTGATGAGCAAGACGTGCACATGCATGACCCCCGGCTTATTCCTCTGAAAACTATGACATCTGATATCTTAAAGGTGAGCGGTGGCTGAAACTGGATGTAGGTCTAAGCTTTGTCTACTCTGACGCCAGCTCTGCCGTTTTCTGTAAGGTAACAACTTCCATACTGCTGGGCGGTAGCTTAGGCTTGCAGATGCCTGTGCCAGTAATCAAAACAGGGCAAGACTCATTTAATTAATTAATTAATGGGAAACCTGGTTATGGGGGAAGGTACAAACTCTTCCTATTTAGCCTGTTGCAGGCTTTTTTTTCCATTCACCTACCAGCACATCAAATGGGAACTGATGCTTGTTTCTCTCCTCCAGATGCAGCTGTATGTAGAAGAACGAGCCCACAAAGGCACCTGATTTCAAATCTTCCTTGCCTTCAAGCCTCATCTGATCTTCCAGTGGAATAAGATCTCACAAACCATACCTTGATAACTGTCTCTTCAGCTGGCCTTCTGGGTGAATGTAGAGCAGCTGCTGCCTCTTTATTTCAAGTGCTCTTACCACTGTATATAGAACTGACTTGGAATGTGGAGCCAGAGCCTGTGTTCCCGTATACGCTCATGTGTGAGAGTGAGTACAGGTTTTGTTACAGTGAATCCCTGGGGGCAGGGTACAGGCAACTGCGGTACGCAGTCAGTGCTTTGTACAAATCCAGTTCTCACCTTAATAGGGCATCTCCATTGCACATCGGCAGTGACATACAGCGATCTGTTACATGCTCCACTAGAGCAATGGACTCATACTAAGGGTGAGTGAGGCCTTATGTAGTGTCTGTCCACTGTGACTGTCCTAAGTAGTCTTCAATAAATATCAAATTTTACCCCAGTTGAACTAGGCTGAGCTCTGTCCAAACCAGCCTCCCCCCTGAAATGAGGAAGTATTTTTATTTTGTATGGAGCTTTGTATCTTATGTGGAGCTTCCACCACTTTTTCCATACCTTTTCGGGAACATATGTGGACTCTGTCAATTCCTGCGAGAGGCTTTACAACCTTGGTCTCTCCCTTTCCATGGAGGGCTTTCACCCACAAGTAGCATTAGCAAGGACACTTGCCAAATGTCCTACTCCTAACAGAGAGCAGACGAGGGAAACCCTGTTAATCCTACACCTATCAAAGGAGACGGAAGGAGGCCTTAGTATTGGCTGTATGCGTACAGGGGTAGAACACATGGTTCACAGTACCCGAGCTGAGCTTGTTAGTCAGACAATTTGATGATGAGACAGCTGGGATTGTACCTCCCTGCTTCCTCCAAGTAAAAAGTGCAAGAATACTGTAGATGGAGGTTGTGCGCTGCCTTAACGTTTTATACAGGGTTTGTACTGAACAGTCTAACCAAGTACTTTGGTACTACAAAGGTAGCATGGAAAAAGCTCAGCACAATTAAAAGGCACTTATGTTTTAAGGTAGCCACCTTAAGGGATTTCTTACCTCCTCTTTCTCTAGCTGTTTATTCAGACAACCATGGGCTGTATTTAGACACGGAAGGCATGTACCATTTTGATCATACACACTTACAGAAACAGTAAGGAATTAAGTACCAGTGACACAGCATTTATGAAAAACGGTTGACAGTTTCCTTATGCTATGAAAGATACATGTTTTTATACATAATTAAACTGAAATAGGAAAATACCATATGAAACAAATCTCTCTGTAGCAGAGCCCTTGAGGACAGCATTGATAATTTGAAATGAGACATTTTAGCCTTATCTTTCATAAGTTCCATAAACAAAGAAGAAAGGGTTTCTATTTGAGACCTAGTGTTTGGCTGTAGCACAAGGACATACTAACTAGAAAAGATAGCTGTCATATTTCAATGGTCCTAGTCTTCTTCCTGTGGAAGGGCACTAGTAATTGCAGTAACATCCATGGTACAGGAGGATGAAAGATGAAGACACAAGTCCTTCCAAAGGCCTGAGCCTGCACAAGTTCTGCTGTGAACAAGGAGAACTAGCTGCTTGTATTTGAGATCAACTGTGCAAGACAAAGACAGGACACTCACCCAGAGAGTACAGACAAGTAAGTGCACCTGAGACCACCCGGTTACAGTCCTGAGGTAAAAGCAAACACTTATATTGTGCCTTCATAACAATGTCAGGGGCCCAATGGTGATGCTGCTGTTTGTCACTCGGATCCCATACCAGCCTGCCCAGTATTGGGTATCTTGGCCTCCATGCTGAAACCAGATGTAACGAACTCCAGCCGGGTAATTCTGGAAGGTGTGAGAAATCTGGAGAGAAAGAAGAAAATTCCTCTTAATTTTCCTAAATAAACCAGCACTGACCTACAAGCTTGGACAACTACAGTATATGAGTCTTGGCCTCAGGAAAAGCTCTTTCATTGAAAGTGCATTGTACCCCTTTCTGAGGGACAGGAAAAAAGCCTCTCTTATTCAGCCTTCTGCCTCGAAATCCTCTCCAAGTCAAACGTAACATTAAGCTTGATGCCTAGGTATCGTTTGTCATGAAAGCAACAATGTAATGGGGAATCTACAGCCAATCAAACCAGTTAAACACGTTTAGCAGTTTAAGAAAAGTAATGTCTGCAATACTTTAAATTACATCCATGCAGTAGTTTTAAAACAAAGCTTTTTGATCTAATAAAGCAAAGAACTGTGCTCTTACAACTTAGTTATTCAGACAAAAACTTAGGTGAAAACCAGAAACAATTGAAGAGACAGCTAAAATAAGACAGGAAGCCAGGGGATACTGTTTAGAAAACCCTGGGCACCTACAAACTGAACCTAGTTCTTTCATAGCATTACTGCTTCTTCAGCATTGTCAACAGCAAGGACTTACCTTTGGTATTGAGTAGAGGAGGCTGAAGAGCAGAGAAAGAAGGTCCACTTGGGACTTTTGGCCAAGTAAGACTTGCAAGATTAAAGTGTCGCAATACTGATGTAAAGCTACTGCCCACAGGGCTGCCGCTTACCTCTCTCCACGTTGCATCACTCCACTGCTCTATAACTATTGGCTCGGGGTGGAACTCCTCAAGGACAATGTAATCTTCAGAAAGCAGCCTCACCGTAAGTTCATAGCGACACCCACAGTCAAATCTGGCAGCATACCTAGAGAGGCAGGGAGTAATCAAGGAGCAGGGTTGTATATACAGTGTTCAGTTTCCTTTAGTGTTCAAAAATGGTCTCCAAGGGGATCCCCGTCTGCAGAGGAAAAGGAGTATCATGCCCATAGCTATGGAGAAATTCTAAAACTTCCAGCTATCCCACTGTCCGCAGGATTGCCACCTCCTTACAACCCATTGAATAAACCTGGATTTAGCTTATGCTTCACTGAAGAGCTACAACTCCCAAAGGATAAAGAACTCATAGCATGAAAAGCTTCAGAGGCCTAGCTTATCTCTAGGCCAATGCCAGAAATTCTGGTTTTCACTGCATACGCTTACCAGTCCTTGACTACAATTTCAGGCCGTTTCTCATCCATCAACTGATTCCAGTATCCTTCTTTCTGCAGGGTAATGAGTTGAGACTTGAAGCATGGCCTGCAACAGCAATAAAAATACAACTTCACAAAACACATCTCTTCCCTCTCAATGTCCGCATGTTCCCAGACAGCTGTACACTCACCAAAAGCCCACCTACACCTTGAAGGCCAGCAAGGCTGACGTGGCTAAGGCATGCCTTTTTCCATAGCCAGAACTAGACAAGGAGGTGAACTGATGAGCTTCACCCCCAGACAAAAGGAATAGTTACCTACAGGCTGGTCCCTGCGCTTGTATAGCATATGTTGGTAACAGGAAACTACTGCTTAATGGCCATAAAAGCAGCTAATCCTCCTCTGGTGACAGCTTTTATTGCAAGCCATTGCATGACAAACACCCCTACCACTCTTAGAGGTTCTGGAACCTTGACCTTGTCAGGTAAGTGCATCTGATTCGCTTGCCCAACCTTAACCTTTGCCCACCACCTTTGGTAGAAGAGGAGCAGGGATCCTATGCGGATTACCACGTCTATAAAAAAGTTAGAGAAAAGTCCTGGTAAGGACATGCTGCGATCAATTCTCTCAGCGGTACACCTGTCTCTTTAGATGGACTACAAGGTCAATTAAGCTCCTTCTTTTACTCACACGTGGGCTAAGGTTCAGTGACCTGCCTCAAGCCTTCTAACCGTAGTGCCTTTGCAGACAGACAGGAGGAACCAGGTCTCCTAGCTCCAGACGACTGGAATCCAGTTCTTACCCGTAGGAAGTGACAAAGTATTTCTGTACTTTGGGGTCGGGCATGTCTTTTCCATGACATCCAGGCAGATTCTCAATCTTCCATTTATCTCCATCATTTTTATCAAGTTTCCAGTGCTGAAAGTTCTCTAAAAACACAGATATCAAAGATGAGTGTTAGGACCTCACTTCAGTTTCCAGCAGTATCTCTGCTTTTGTTAAAGAATCAGCTACACAAGAATACTAGGAACCTACTTTGATGAGTTTTCAGACACGCTGCATTTTTTCTACAGCTGAAAGCAACTCCTGTCTTTACACTGCCATTACTTTTAATGTGGCTGTCAGCAGCTAGGACAGGAGGTAGCAACTGGCTGACCACATCAGAAACTCATAATCAGGAATAAAGTAGAATTACCGTAGTCATATTAGTCAAGTCTTTGACAACAAAAAATTCCCCATCTGCCTGAATGGTTAATCCCAGTACCTGATAGTTTCATTACCGTACTGTACTTGTTGTGCAAATTAACCGTCACCGTCTGCAATGCCGGGGCCTTAGTGACTCCAGAGATTTTTCTGTTCGCAACCACAGCTATGTATTTACCAATACCTTCTCTACCCCCGGTGGTTCTGTTGCAGATGTTTACTCGTGGATCTGACCCAGCAGTGATCCATCAGTAGCTGGCCAGACCCACGTCAGTAACGCAGGACACTGACTCACTCTGACTGTTAGGAAACTCTTAGCCTTCTACCATAAATAATTAAACAAACCTTCAGCACAGGGGTTTTTGATTAAGTTCCTCTTCAAGTTGCAGAGCATGTAGTAGACCTTCCAGTCCGAGACGCTCCTGTCCAAGCTGTGAACGTAAAACCCCTCGCGCTGGCACTTGCGTTTCCACAGGGTGGTCAGGTCCACCACGC